>NC_135981.1:1702158-1811938 GCF_053455715.1 Rhinoraja longicauda | reverse complement strand
TTCTGTTCCTCTTGCCCGGTGGGAGAGGGGAGAAGAGGGAGTGGCCGGGGTGAGACTGGTCCTTGACTATGCTGCTGGCCTTGCCGAGGCAGCGTGAGGTGTAGATGGAGTCAGTGGGAGGGAGGTTTGTTTGTGCGATGGTCTAGGCTGTGTCCACAACTCTATGTGATTCCTTGTGGTCTTACACTGCAATCCAAGTATCTGCGGTTCCTGATTTCCCCACTTCTCTGCTCCATGTAGCAATGGATTTAAAAGCCAGTCAGTGTGTGGGAAGAACTGCAGATTTTGGTTTACACCGAAGAAAGACACAAAATGCTGGAGTAACTCAGCGGGACAGGCAGCATCTCTGGAGAGAAGGAACGGGTGGCGTTTTGGGTGGAGACCCTTCTTCAGGCCTCTGAGGAAGGGTCTCGACTCGTAAACGTCACCCATTCTTGTCCCGCGGAGATACCCCAGCTTTCTGTGTCTATTTAAAAGCCAGGATTCGGTTTGTCTCCTTCGGAGTGACTCCGGTTTCTCGTGCAGGATGGTGGCGAGGCCCCAATTGGGATTATTGTGCACAGTTATGGACGCCCAGCTGACAGGAAGGTGCCTTTATGCTGGAAATAGTGTGGAGAAGATTGACGAGGCAGATGTCCGGACTGGAGAGAGACGGGAGTATCGGGACATGTTGGGCAGGCTGGGACTTTATTCCTTGGTGCAAGGAAGGATGAGACGTGCACGGACATGAGGGGAATAGAACTCGCGTACGGTCTTGAGGGGACTGTGAGGGGACTGTGAGGGGACTGTGAGGGGACTGTGAGGGGACTGTGAGTGCACAGGGTTTTTCCCAGAGTTGGGGAATCAAGAAATAGAGGGCATTGATTTAAGGGGAGAAGGGAAGGATTCAGTGGGAACCTGAGGGGCAATTTTGTGGGTGGTAGATACATGGAACAAGCTTCCCGAGAAGGTAGTTGAGGAACGTACTATCACCAGGTTTCATACATTTTTATAAATTCAAGAACTAGAGGGCATTGGTTTAAGGGGAGAGGGGAAAGATTCCGTCGGAACCTGAGGGGCATGTCTTCACACAGAGGGCCATTCCAGATGCCCCATCTAAGCTGGTCACACTTGAATTGAATTGAATTGAATAAGTTTACTGGCCAAGTATGTACACATACAAGGAATGTGCCTTGGTGCTCCGCTCGCAAGTAACAACACGAACATACAGTGAACAATTAAGAATAAAGCATAAACATTAAAACATTAAGAATAAAACCATTACATTTTAAACAAGTGAGTGAAATAAATTGCCCTTGCTTGGTCCATGTCTCTCTAAACATTTCCAATCCATGTACCTTTTCAAGTGCCTATTAAATGTTGTTACAGTACCTCCCCGAACTACGTCATATACATATATATATATTTCACAAAATGCTGGAGTAACTCAACAGGTCAGGCAGCATTTCAGGAGAGAAGGAATGGGTGACGTTTCGGGTCGAGGCCCTTCTTCAGTCTGAGGAAGAGTCTCGACCCGAAACGTCACCCATTCCTTCTCTCCTGAGATGCGGCCTGACCTGTTGAGTTACTCCCAGCATTTTGTGAAATATATATTATATATATATAACATTACATGTATTAACACAATTACATAAAATATTATACAACGGTGTACAACAAAAATTATACTTTACAAAATTTATAACATAACATATAACACATCTTAACATAAATATGAGGAATCATGTGTAATCTTTCTGCTGCAATGTGTAAGCACGCAACAAAAACATTTCACAGCACCACGTGACAATAAACTAAAGTGAACTGCATGATATATTATATAATAATCATATATTATAGTATATATGTTGTTTATTATGGTGTGTGGTACAGAGTATGATATTTACATGTTCTTACATAACCGTTGTAAGGAAGTCAAGGTGTTGGAGTGCTTTCTTGACCGTTGCTTGAATGTGGTTAGTGCGGGATAGGATACGGGCGTGATAGTTATTCCTAAGAACTTGAAGCGATCAGCCATCTCCATTTTGGTTCCATAAATGTAGACCGCCAGAAACTGTGGACAGTTATCGTCATCATCAGCGGTCAGTGGAAGCGAGTGTGCCTGTCCTCTCCATAGGGTCGGACGCCTGTGCGTGACTTGGTTTAACGTGGGGAGACTGGTGCACAGACAGCCACCACACGGTCCGTGACAGATCTGGGTCAGGATTAGGTGGCGTGGAGTCCAAGACGACCGGGGACCCTTTTTCTGCTGCAGCCTTCATCCATCCGCTTCCCAGCCGTTGATACGCTCCACTAAAGTTAGCCGCCATTGGTGGAGCGGGAGCACGTGGCCGCTGGCTGGGTGAGGTCAGGTGGGGCGCGGGGCGGTGACTTCATCCTTTGTCCTTATCTGGGAGCGAGGAAGTTGGCAACCCTACTAATACGGGACAAGGGCGGTCCCGTACGCGACAAACTAATTTAGCCCAAAATACGGGATGTCCCGGCTAATACGGGACGGTTGGCGACCTTAGCACTGAGGTACAGCGAAAAGCTTTTTGTTGCGCGCTAACCAGTCAGCGGAAAGACAATAAGCTTCGTGGGCAAGGGGGTAGATGTGAGGCGTGACCGATGGTAAATGTTTACTCCGCTGATACCGGGAGCACACAGCCCGAGTGTGGCAGCGATGCAGGACACTCCAGCGAGAGTGTAGACACAAAATCAGCGGGTCAGGCAGCATCTCTGGAGAGAAAGAATGGGTCGGGGCAGGGGGGAGGGTGGAGGGGGTGGGGGCGGGGGGGAGGGTGGAGGGGGTGGGGCGGGGGGGAGGGTGGAGGGGGTGGGGGCGGGGGGGACGGTGGGGGAGGGAGCGGAGGGGGTGGGAGCTGGTGTGGGCAGCTGGCAGATGCGCTGGGCCGTCCGAACAACATCCCAGGTGGAAAGGTTAGAGTCTGGCCACAGAACCGTCCACCTCTGTGAGGGTGAAAGGTCACGCGGTCAATGAGGGGATTGGTGGGGGGGTGGGGGGGGGCTGGGAGGTTTAGCGAACAAAAATACCCAAACGTCGCCATGCCCTAAATCATGGTGGGCAGGGGCAGGTCTCTCTCCGTCTGTGACGGTCCACAATCACACAGAAGGCAGTGGCAGCAGGGCCGAAACAGCCCTGGGAGAGGAGAGGGAGGGAGGGAGGGAGGGAGGGAGGGAGGGAGGGAGGGAGGGGAGAGGAGGGAGGGAGGAGGGAGGGAGGGAGGGGAGAGGAGGGAGGGAGGAGGGAGGGAGGGAGGGAGGGAGGGAGGGAGGGAGGAGGGAGGGAGGGAGGGAGGGAGGGAGGGAGGGAGGGGAGAGGAGGGAGGGAGGAGGGAGGGAGGGAGGAGGGAGGGAGGGAGGGAGGGAGGGAGGGAGGGAGGGAGGGAGGGAGGGAGGGAGGGAGGGAGGGAGGGAGGGAGGGAGGGAGGGAGGGAGGGAAGGGAAGGGAGGGAGGGGAGGGACAGTGGGACAGTGGTGTAGGTGAAGAATGTCCAGTTAAAAGAGGGCTAATGGAGTGTCAGACTCATTAGACTCCAGGGTCAGTCAACGGTCAAACCAAATAATTTGAGAATGTTTCTGTGTTAGTGGCTGGTGGAATGTTCTGCTGTTGAGCTGGACAAGTCTGTCTGGAGAAGGGCAAGCATATTTGTTCCTTAGCAACTGTGTTCACACAAACACTCAACGTTTTAACTGCCCTGGTCTTTCCCCAGTGTAATGGCGACAATGGCACACTAGTGCTGATGAATAGTCAACCACAATCTCCTGCAAAACTCATTTTAATTTTCATGTGTTGATGTGGCCAAACGAAAGCCAAATCTCAATGTAAGATGCTTCAGAGTAGTGTGTAATGCTGACTCTTACTGTTTTTATTGCACGATTAAAGTTCAGTTTTTTGTGTACGTATGTGTGCGTATCATATATATCTATTTATGTATATGTATGATCTATACTTTTGTGTACTTGTGAGTATGTGTATATATACACACTGAACTTTATTTCTCTCTCTGGTTTAACATATTGTTGACAGTATACTATGTTTACATATTTTGTTGTGCTGCAGAAGTAAGAGTTTCATTGTTCTATCTGGGACACGACAATAAAAACACTCTTCACTCCCTTTTCACTTATATTGATTTTTTAATAAGATCCGCGATGAGTTTTGATAAAAACCCGTCAGTGGGATTTCAACTTGAACTCCGAGTATTTTGTACACACACGCACACACACACAAACGTACACGCACACACACGCAGGCACGTACACACACGCACATACACAGTCACACCTACACACACGCGCATGCACACACACACACACATGCACACATACACACACACACGCACACGCACAAACACACACACACACACACACACACACACAGAGACACATACGCACGCACACACTCGTACAAACACACACATACACACACACAAGCAAAACGCACTCACATACACGCACACACCACACATACGCATGCACACACTCGTACAACACACACATAGACACACACAAGCAAAACGCACTCACACTTACACACACACAAGCAAAACGCACGCACTCACACACACAAACATACTCACACACACGCGCACACACACACGCGCACCCACACACGTACACACACAGGCACACGTGCACACACACCCGCACGCACGCACACAGTCGCGAACACACAGACGCACACACACACACCCCCAGACATACACACACACACACACACGCACACACACATGCACACACAGACACAAGCACACACCCACACACACACACACGTACACACACACACATAGACACAAATATAAATGTGAAGTTTCCAGTTGTTTGCCACCATCATTGCAGCCCCAGACTGTGTCACTGCTGCCACCTACCTGTCAGCTGCAGGTTGGCAACTGAAGGGTACTCTGCACAATGGCCCTGCCTGCAGAGCAACAGTCAAGAGTGTTTTATTGTGTAGGAAGGAACTGCAGATGCTGCTTTAAACCGAACATGGACACAGAGTGCTGGAGTAACTCAGCGGGACAGGCAGCATCTCTGGAGAGAAGGAATGGGTGATGTTTCGGGTCGAGACCCTTCCTCAGACTGAAGAACCGAAACGTCACCCATTCCTTCTCTCCGGAGATGCTGCTGTCCCGCTGAGTTACTCCAGCTTTTTGTGTCTAACTTCGGTGTTTCATTGTCGTATGTCCCAGATAGAAGAAAGAAATTTTTACTTGCAGCAGCACAACGCAATATGTAAACATTGTGCACTGTGAACAATATAATAGATGAGAAAAATAGTTCAGTACATGTACATGTATATATACACATACTCACATACATACCAACATATATATATATATATATATATATATATATCAGTCTGAAGAAGGGTCTCAACCCGAAATGTCACCCATTCCTTCTCTCCAGAGATGCTGCCTGACCCACTGAGTTACTCCAGCTTTTTGTGTCCACCTTCGATTTAAACCAGCATCTGCAGTTATTTTCCTATGTATATATATATATATATATACACACACACACGCACACATAAGTACACAGCAAAAACAACCAATAAGGGTCACAAATAAGGACTGCTCTCTAGTTGCAGTAGGGTGGTATTTATTGATTTACAGTTTAGTTTATTGTCACCTGTACCGAGGTACAGTGGAAACCTTTGAGGCGCGCTAACCAGTTTGTGGAAAGACAACACATTATTACAATCGAGCCGTTTACAGTGCTCAGATACATGATAAGGGAATAATGTTTAGTGCAAGGTAATGCCAGTGAAAAAATCCGATTAAAGATAATCCAAGCATCTCCAATGAGGGAGATGGGAGGTCAGGGCCGCTCTCGAGTTATTGATAGGATGGTTCAGTTGCCTGATAGCAGCTGGAAGAAACTGTCCCTGAATCTGGAGGTGTGCATTTTCACATTTCTGTACACTCTTGCCCGATGGGAGAGGGGAGAAGGGGAATCTTGGCCCACTAAACCCTGCAAAATATCTGCAAAGCTTGGAAATTAGCAGCAATTCCGACACCAGTAGGTTTTAACTGAATACTCTGGGGTCACAAGCAACTGCAGATGCTGGAATCTTGAGCATAAAACAAAGTGCTGTAGGAACTCAGCGGGTCCACTGATTAATCCTTGATTCAAAGATAGACACAAAATGCTGGAGTAACTCAGCGGGTCAGGCAGCATCTGTGGAGAGCAGGAATGGGTGATGTTTCGGGTCGAGACCCTTCTTCAGGCTGGGCCATGCAGTTGCTAAATATTTGTATGGTGAGGTCTACCTGCTTATAACACAACCATAATAAAAATAACTTGTCTCCGAAACCAATGGCTTGTAGAGGAGCAGATATCCATATATTATCTTGTATTGTTGTCCTTGGACTGTGGGTGATTGAATTAACATTTTGTTCAAGATGGCCGCGCCGTTGTGTTTGGCTGCCTGCCACTGTATGTTTCTTTTTTTTCCTGGTCAGATGTGCAGCACTTTGGTCAACGTGGTTGTTTTTTAAATGTGCTATACAAATAAATTGACTTGACTTGACTTGACTTAAATACCTGTCCTGATTTACACTACCTGCCCTTACATCTTCCCACCAAGCAGAGGTGGTATTGTGCCACAATCCAAGACTCTCAATAATTACCTACGTTCTATTAAATAGTTTACCTTGGCCTTATGTTCGGCATGGACATTGTGGGCCAAAGGGCCTATTGCTGTGCTGTACTGTTCTGGTCTGGAACCAACAAACTGCAGATGCTGGTTTATGCCAAAGATAGTCACAAAGTGCTGGAGTAACATAGCGTGTCAGGCAGCATCTCTGGAGAGGAGGAATGGGTGACGTTTCGGGGTGGGGACCATTCTTCAGGCCCAGTCTGAAATGTCACATGTTCATGTTCTCCAGTGATGCTGCCTGACCCGCTGAGTTACTCCAGCACTCTGTGAAACGTCACCTATCCATGTTCTCCAAAGATGCTGCCTGACCCACTGAGTTACTCCAGCACTCTGTGAAACGTCACCTATCCATGTTCTCCAGAGATGCTGCCTGACCCGCTGAGTTACTCCAGCACTCTGGGTCTATCTTCTGTGCTGTTCCATATTCTAATTACATTGCGTGTTATTCTGGGATCTGTTTCTTCTCCTTCTGATTGCTGTGTAGGAATAATGATTCAAAAACGCATCACAAAAATCAATATTGTGAGCATTAAATAACTAATAGAGAAAATTAACAGACTAATCCACCCCAAATGTACAAGATCAAAATAGCGGCTCGGCGGGGCAGCGCTAGAGCTGCTGCCTCACAGCGCCAGAGACCCGGGTTCGATCCTGACCACGGGCACTGTCTGTACGGAGTTTGTACGTGCTCCCTGTGACATGCGTAGGTTTTCTCCGGGTGCTCCGGTTTCCTCCCACACCCCACAGACGTGCATGTTTGTAGGCTAATTGGCTTGTTAAAGTTGTAAATTGTCCCCCGTTTGTTTGTTTGTTTGTTTGTTTATATTTTATTTCAAACATGTCAAACAAAAAAAAGATAAAAACAAAACAAAATAACAATAAAATGAAACAACAGGATCCCTGGTTGACGGGAATTCTCGGTGGGTACTCCACTGATCCTACACACGAGGGACAATTATAATGAATCATTTAATTATTACTGCAGCCAATTAAACTACAAACCCGCACGTCTCTGGAGTGTGCGAGTAAACCGGAGCATCCGGAGAAAATCCGCGCGGTCACGGGGAGAACGTACAAACTCCGTATAGACAGCACCCGTAGCCAGGATCGGACCCGGAGAGGGGAGAAGAGGGGGTGAGACTGGTTCTTGATTATGCTGCTGGCCTTGCCGAGACAGCGTGAGGTGTGGATGGAGTTAACGGAAGGGAGGTTGGATTGCGTGATTGTCTGGGCTGCGTCCACGATTCACAGAACAAAGTTATGGCGCAAATTTGGCGGGGTAAGTAGGGTCGCCAACTGTTCCATATTAGCCGGGACATCCTGTACATTGGGCTAAATCAGTTTGTCCCGTGTGGACCGACCTTGTCCCGTATTAGGCCCAGGGGGGTGCTGTAGGCCCGGGGGCAGCTGTAGGCCCGGACATTGTAGGCCTGGATATTGTAGGCCCGGACATTGTAGGCCCGTGGGCCACTGTAGGCCCGGGGGCCGCTGCAGGCCTGGACACTGTAGGCCTGGATTCTGTAGGCCTGGACATTGTAGGCCTGGATACTGTAGGCCCGGGGCCGCTGTAGGCCTGGACACAGTAGGCCTGGATTCTGTAGGCCTGGACATTGTAGGCCTGGATACTGTAGGCCATGGGGCCGCTGTAGGCATGGACACTGTAGGCCCGGGGGGCACTGTAGGCCACGTGGCCGCTGGCTGGGTGAGGTCACGTGGGGCGCGGGGCGGTGATGTCACATTTTGTCCCGTATTTGGGAGCGGGGAAGTTGGCAACCGTAGCGGTGTGGTCGGCGGACACTCAGTGGTTCAATGTTCCGTCGCCACTTGTGCACCGTGCCGACCTGCGGTCAGTTTGCAGCGATCCGCAACAGTCTCGGTCTGACGGACGATTCACCTGTGTGGTCAGTGGGGTTTTAGGTCAGTGTGGACATTAAGCATGGAGACACATACCCTCCCGCCCAGTGAGTCCACGCCAACACCAATGGTCAGCTTTGCTCTGCAACGAGGTACATGTGACAATAAACTAAACTAAACTAAATTAAACACTAGTTCCATGTTATCCCACTTTCACATCCACTCCCTACACACTGGGGCATGATTTACAGAGTCTTTGGGATGTGGGTGGAGACCGGAGCACTCGGAGGAAACCCACGCGGTCTGAGGGAGAACGTGCAAACTCCACACACAGACAGCGCCCGAGGTCAGGATCGAACCCGGGTCTCTGGGGCTGTGAGGCAGCAACTCCACCACCGCATGGATAAGCTCTGAAAGAAATGCAACAGACCATAATGGAACAGTCCAGCTGGTAGCTGAGGAAGCCGACAGCAGAGCTGCTGCCTGGTGGAGATTACCGACAGTCTGGAGTTGATCATAAGTTTGCATCGTTAAATGCCTGAGTGACTGAGCTCACTGGATCCACATTGGCTCCCAGTCCAACCCTATCTCAGTCTGGAGATACTTATCCCGGTCCTCAATACCTCACCACAATAGTGTCCGGCACGGTGGCGCAGTGGTAGAGTTGTGCCTCACGGCGCCAGGGACCCGGTTCGATCCTGACCACGGGTGCTGCCTGTACGGAGTTTGCACGTTCTACCCATGACAATAGACAATAGACAATAGGTGCAGGAGGAGGCCATTCGGCCCCTCGAGCCAGCACCACCATTCAATGTGATCATGGCTGATCATTCTCAATCAGTACCCCGTTCCTGCCTTCTCCCCATACCCCCTGACTCCGCTATCCTTAAGAGCTCTATCTAGCTCTCTCTTGAATGCATTCAGAGAATTGGCCCTCCACTGCCTTCTGAGGTAGAGAATTCCACAGATTCATAACTCTCTGACTGAAAAAGTTTTTCCTCATCTCGAGTTCTAAATGGCCGACCACTTATTCTTAAACTGTGGACCTTGTTCTGGACTTCCCCAACATGGGAACATGTTTCCTGCCTCTAACGTGTCCAACCCCTTAATAACCTTCAGCGGGTCTGAAGAAGGGTCTCGACACGAAACGTCACCCATTCCTTCTCTCCCGAGATGCTGCCTGACCTGCTGAGTTACTCCAGCATTTTGTGAATAAACCTTAATAACCTTATACGTTCGATAAGATCTCCTCTCATCCTTCTAAATTCCAGTGTATACAAGCCTAGCCGCTCCAATCTTTCAACATATGACAATCCCACCGTTCCGGGAATTAACCTAATAAACCTACGCTGCACGCCCTCAATAGCAAGAAATATCCTTCTTCAAATTTGGAGACCAAAAACTGCACACAGTACTCCAGGTGCGGTCTCACTAGGGCCCTGTACAACTGCAGAAGGACCTCTTTGCTCCTATACTCAACTCCTCTTTGTTATGAAGGCCAACGTTCCATTGGCTTTCTTCACTGCCTGCTGCCTTTGTGGGTGAATTGACTGGGTGTGATTGTAAATTGTCCCCAGTGTGTGTGTGTGTTGGTGAGCGGGGGTCGCTGGGCGGCGCGGACTCGCTGGGCCGAGCGTCCTGTATCTCTAAAATCCAAAACGCTGATGAGCGGCGCACAGACGTGGGGCCTGTTTTGCCCTGTCCTGTGCGGTGTTCTACGTTCTACGCTGGGACAAAGACAGGGTGCATTCACCCCGTCACTCCCCCCGTGTGGGGCGGGGGTGACCGACGTTGGGAGGGGGGGGGGAGAGGCTGCTTTCTCAACTCTTGAGGAAGACCGAAATGCCACGGAACATTTTCCCACGGAAGTGGTGAATGTTTTAAAGAGATCGGCGTTGTTAGTGAGTTACAGCTTTGGTGGGGTGGGGGGGGGGGGGGGGGGGGTGGGGAGAGGGGGGGGGTGGGGGAGGGGAGGGGGGAGGGGGAGGGGGGCAGAGCGATGTTGAAAGGGTTGTATAAGAGTGAGCCTTTTACAACATCCCAAGGCTACCATCAAACAGGGTCATTTCTGCATCTCGGGATTTTTATCTCTTTTATTTTTCGCTGAATGTGAGATCCTTGTGTTGTGCTCCGAGAGCAGCTCAAGGAAAGATATTTACAGCCATTAGAAGCGGACAAAGACCGAACACAACCTGAGCCAAAAAAACTAGAAAGGAGGAATGTTTATGGTGGTCGTTCACAAGGAGATGGATGACCAAGGCACTGGTTTTATTACTTTCTGCCTTTCCCTTTACATTTGTCTCCAAAGCTTTTCACATTCGGTTTGTGCGTAAAGTGGCTGAGGACGTTTGAACAGACGATTGGTTTCTCTCGGCCGCAACAAAGGGCTTTTGGGGAGAGTGGAATTGTCCAAACGGGGAGACTTCTTTACAAAAGATGTGTGGCATCTATCCGAGCCATACATTCTCGCTCTGTCAACCCTCAGGGGCTGGTAGAGTCGCTTGCTTCGCAGAGCCGGAGACCCGGGTTCGATCCTGGGCCTTGGATGCTGTCTGGTGTGGAGTTTGCACGTTCTCCCCTGTGACCTGCAGTTTGGAGATACAGCGCCGAAACAGGGCCCTTCGGCCCACCTATGTCCGCGCCGTCCAGCACTATCCCGCACACACTAGGAAGTTGTACAATTTTTACCAAAGCCAATTAACCCAGCAAACCTGAACGTCTTTGGAATGTGGGATGAAACCGGAGCACCCGGAGAAAACTGCGCAGGGTCTCGGGGCTAGAACGGACAAAACTCCGCACAGACAGCACCCGTGGTCAGGATGGAACCCGGGGCCTCTGGTGCTGTAAGGCAGCAACTCTCCCGCTCACAATACACAGGGCATCGCACCCTGCTGCGTATGGGGCTGCACACGGAGGACCAGCAGCATATTAGGCAGGTGGTCATAATAGACAATGAGGTGGCAGGAGCAGGCCATTCGGCCCTTCGAGCCAGCACCGCCATTCAATGTGATCATGGCTGATCATTCTCAATCAGTACCCCGTTTCCTGCCTTCTCCCCATACCCCCTGACTCCGCTATCCTTAAGAGCTCTATCTAGCTCTCTCTTGAATGCATTCAGAGAATTGGGCCCCCACTGCCTTCTGAAGCAGAGAATTCCACAGATTCACAACTCTCTGACTGAAAAAGTTTTTCCTCATCTCCGTTCTAAATGGCCCACCCCTTATTCCCAAATTGTGCCCCTGGTTCTGGACTCCCCCAACATTGGGAACATGTTTCCTTCCTCTAACGTGTCTAATCCCCTTGGCTCATAATGTTTTGGCTAATCGGTGTAAGTATATGAGTACAATCGGTGCTAGATAAGTACATGCACAGATACAACCATACCCGAGTACAAGAGATGCAACAATTGTCGTGTACAGCAGTAGACTTCACTGCGGCAGTGCACAAAGTGTCTCCATGTTTCTGGCCCCATCTTGTGCTGTGCAAGGAGGTGCAAGGCCGAGGGGGACATTTGGGCCGCGGGGGGAATCGATTAAGGAACAGAAGGGAGAGGGATGGAGCTGAGGCCAGGATGAGACGCGCGGGAAGGAACTGCAGATGCTGGTTTAGACCCGAAGGTAGACACAAAAAGTTGGAGTAACTCAGCGGGACGGGCAGCATCTCTGGAGAGAAGGAATGGGTGAGGTTTCGGTCGAGACCCTTCTTCAGACTGGTTCGGGATAAGCGAAACGAGGGATAGAGACGGCGATGTGGAGAGATGAAGCACAATGAATGAAAGGCGTGCAAAAAAAGTAAACAGGCCGACTGGCTGTGATTGGAGCAGATGCGAGTGGCTTTGTAGTCACCTCCGCCTCGGCATAATGCTTTACTTTACTTTACTTTTTACTTTACTTTACTTTACTTTACTTTAGTCCAGATATGTAGTGAGCTAACAGGACCTTCGGCCCACCGAGTCCGCGCTGCGCACAACCCCCACACATTAAAGTTAGATATATCTGTTAGGATTGACGGAATCAAGGGATATGGGGAGAAAGCAGGAACGGGGTACTGATTGTGGATGATCAGCCGTGATCATATTGAATGGCGGTGCAGGCTCGAAGGGCCGAATGGCCTCCTCCTGCGCCTATTTTCCAAGTTCTATGTTTCATACTAACACTATTCTGCACACACACTAGGGACAATTTACAATTCACAGTTATACCAAGCCAATCAACCTACAAACCTGTACGCCTTTGGAGTGTGGGAGGAAACGGAGCATCCGGAGAAAACCCACGCAGGTCACGGGGAGAACTAGTGTTGCCAACTGTCCCGTAGTAGCCGGGACATTCCGTATTTTGGGCGAAATTGAGTTTAGTCCCGTACGGGACCGCCCTTGTCCCGTGTTAGTGGGAGGGTTGCCAACTTCCTCACTCCCAAATACGGGACAAGGGGTGACGTCACCGCCCCACGTGACCTCACCCAGCGAGCGGCCACGTGCTCCCGCTCCACCAATGGCGGCCGCCCTGGCCGGGTGCACGTGACCGCTGGCTGGGTGAGGTCACGTGGGGCGCGGGGCGGGTGACGTCACCCCTTGTCCCGTATTTGGGAGCGAGGAAGTTTGGCAACCCTCGGGAGAGCCTGCGAACTCCGCACAGACAGCAGCAGCCGCAGTCGGGATGGAGACGGGTCTCTGGGGCTGTGGCTGGGGCAGCAGCTCTACCCGCTGCGCCACCCGTGCCGGCCGCCCACGACCTTGCCGAGCACGCCGGGCAGATGGGAGCTGTGTGTTTTTCTGCGCATCGGTGCCATCCTTTGCCAAAAGTTCGAAAACAAAATAAAAATGCCTCTGACTCAATGCAGAAGTCATCGTAAACGAGGGAGTCCCGTGCGAATACTCAGCCGGTGCAAGAACACTGGGACTGAAGTGTTGAAAACCCCAAAACAGATGTGGTTAATGTTGTTCAAATTATGCACTGCTGAAATAGCCCTGCATTAAATCACAATTATGTCATCCTTTTACACAGGGGTTAAACACAGATTAAACTTGCATTGTGTACAACATCAACTCTGCTGCCAATTTTTTTGGAACAAAATAACCACGAGTCTGAATTTGGGAATAAATCAAGGTGGAGGGTGAAACAGGCCCGTCTAATGGTGAGAGGAGTTGACAGAGCTGCAAGGCCGGTTTGTAGCGTAGCTACACTCTGCGTTACTCTCCTACAGTCTCACAGAGTCTTCCAGCGTGAAAACAGGCCCTTCAGCCCAACCTGCCCACACTGGCCAACATGTCCCATCTACACTCGTCCCACCTGCCTGCGTTTGGCCCATATCCCTCTCAACCTGTCCTATCCATGTACCTGTGCAGGAAGGAACTGTAGACGTGTAGATGCTGGTTTAAACCGAAGGTAGACACAAAATGCTGGAGTCACTCAGCGGGACAGGAGCATCTTTGGAGAGAAGGAAATGGACGACGTTTTCGGGTCGAGACCCTTCATCAGTCCGCTGCCTGCCACCGCTGAGTTACTCCAGCTTTTTGTGTTTATCCATGTACCTGTCTAATTGTTTCTTAAATGCTTGAGATGGTCCTTGACACAACTACCTCCTCCGGCAGCTCGTTCCATACACCCACCACCCTTTGTGTGAAAACCTTTAGTCAGAGGGTGGTGAATCTGCGAATTTATTCCACAGAAGGCCACGTCAGTGGATATTTGTAAGGTATTTGTAAGGTTGAGAGGTTCTTGATTAGTAAGGGATTATTGGAGAAGGTAGGGGAATTGGGTTGAGAGGGAAAGATAGATCAGCCATGCTTGAATGACGAAGGAGACTTGATGGGCCGAATGGCATAATTCTGCTCCACAACTTATGAGTTTATGAACATAAAATGTTACCCCTCAGGTTCCCATTAAATCTTTCTCCCCGCACCTTAAACCTCCCTATGGTTCTTGAGAAGGTTTAGATTGGTGGTCAGCCATCTTTTCCCCCTCACTCCTTCCTTGATAGTTTGTCTGGACATCACTAAAGCTCAGACAGACACGGAATGCTGGAGTAACTCAACGGGACAGGCAGCATCTCTGGGGAGAAGGAATGGATGATGTTTCGAGTCGAGACCCTTCTTCAGACCGAGGGTCAGGGGAGAGGAAGACAGAGCGATACAGAAGGGTAAGGACTGGAAATGGCAGCAACTAAAATGTTGTAGAATGACAACGAGGCGTACAATCAGTAACTTTTAATCAGTAGGACAGTGAAACGATTCGGGGAACTAGGGTGGGGGACGCTGAGAGAGGGCTTGCAAGGGTTACTTGAAGTTAAATAAATCAATATTTGGGTTGACTGTGGAAGGGTCTCGACCTGAACAAGAGGAGTTGAGTATAGGAGCAAAGAGGTCCTTCTACAGTTGTACCGGGCCCTGGTAGAGACCGCACCTGGAGTACTGTGTGCAGTTTTGGTCTCCAAATTTGAGGAAGGATATTCTTGCTATGGAGGGCGTGCAGCGTAGGTTCACTAGGTTAATTCCCGGAATGGCGGGACTGTCGTATGTTGAAAGGCTGGAGCGATTGGGTTTGATACACTGGAATTTAGAAGGATGAGGGGGGATCTTATTGAAACATATAAGATAATTAGGGGATTGGACACATTAGAGGCAGGAAACATGTTCCCAATGTTGGGGGAGTCCAGAACAAGGGGCCACAGTTTAAGAATAAGGGGTAGGCCATTTAGAACGGAGATGAGAAGAACTTTTTCAGTCAGAGAGTGGTGAAGGTGTGGAATTCTCTGCCTCAGAAGGCAGTGGAGGCCAATTCTCTGAATGCATTCAAGAGAGAGCTGGATAGAGCTCTTAAGGATAGCGGAGTTAGGGGGTATGGGGAGAAGGCAGGAACGGGTACTGATTGAGAGTGATCAGCCATGATCGCATTGAATGGCGGTGCTGGCTCGAAGGGCTGAATGGCCTACTCCTGCACCTATTGTCTATTGTCTATTGAAATGTCACCCATTCCTTCTCTCCAGAGATGCTGCCTGTCCCATTGAGTTACTCCAGCAATTTGTGTCTACCTTCGATTTAAACCAGCATCGGTTGGAAGGTGACCATGACTTCACTTTCAGTCGGAGGATTGTTGACTGCGGTCCGGAAGTGACTGGTGAGGCCAATCCGGCCTGGAAGGCAGGCCCACACAGCAGGCCCTTTGTCCCGTGTTTAGGAGTGAGGAAGTTGGCAACCCCTAACCGCGGGGATTCTGTGGAGTTTGCTACCAAGCCTCCTGGTCCAGCCGTCTAGCCATCAACGAGCAAGAGTGGGCGGGGAGAGGAAGGACGAGGGCAGGTGACGGGGACCAAAGCAATGCCCCTCGATGAGATACATGCAAATATAGTTGTACGTGACACGGTAGATTTAGTTTAGAGACACGGAGTGATTATCAGGCTATTCGGTCCCACTGAGTCCATGCCAACCAGCGATGCCTAACACTATTCTTCTACTACAGTATCTACCTCATTGGAGACCTTCTGAGTATCGTTTCATTGGAGTTTACGGCTTACGTTGTCACTAAACGTTATTCCCTTATCATGTATCTGTACACTGGTGGACGGCTCGATTGTAATCATGTGTAGTCTTTCCGCTGACAGTTTAGCACGCAACAAAAGTGTACCTGTACCTCGGTACACGTGACAATAAACTAATCTCAACTGAGCTACACACTGAGGACAATTTACAATTTTTTACCAAAGCCAATTAACCTACAAACCTGCACGTCTTTGGATGGGGGGGGGAAACCGGGAGCACCCGCAGAAAACCCACGCAGGCCACGGGGAGAGCGTGTGCAACTCCGCACAAACAGCGCCCGTGGCCAGGATGGAACCCGGTCTCCGGCGCCGTGAGTCAGCAGCTCCGCCGCCGTGCCACCCGTTATTTCTCCATCGTTCTCAGTGGCTTCTCGTGGGGCTGAGTGAAGTCCATCTGTCCTCGCCCAATCTCCGCGGTACCGACCAACGGCTAAGGTTGAGCTTCCGTGGGGACCGCGGATTCCTCCCCCCCCCCCGCCCCCTCCCCCTCCCCCCTCCCCCTCCCCCCCTCTCGCCTCCCCCGCTCCCCTCCCCCCTCCCCACCCCCCTCCCCCCTCCCCACTCCTCCCCGCCCCTCCCCCCCCCCCACTCCCTCTCCTCCTCCACCAAAGCCGAGCTGGAAAGTGAGATGTAACTCCACGCCAAGTGCAGCAAGTGTGAAGACTTTCACATCCCTTCATCTCTCCTGCCCCGTCCATGCCTGCCATTGGGTTCACTTAATGGTAATGACGGCCAGTGCTGGCTGCAGTTGATGTGCAGAATCTCCACGCGAGCTGCAGGATTAATGAGCAGCCCGGCTGCAAATGAAGTTGAGGCTGATGTCTAACACAGGACAGAGACTCCATTTCCTGGCATTACTTCCAAATAATTCCCCAGCCTGGGTTATTAATCGAAACCTATTTTTTAAATTAAATTCTCATCTTTTACCTTCTCTGTGAAAGAAAATCACTCGCACTCACACTTCTTCCCACAGAAACAGAATAAGGCACTGCCGAGTAGAGTCACGGGCAGTTCTGTCCATCGAGCCCGTGCTAGCCCTGGGGAAGAAAGACTCACTGCATCCTACTTCTTTGAGGGTTTTTTTTCGGGCGGTGGTAGAGTGACAGAGAGATCCCGGGTTCGATCCTGACTACGGGCGCTGTCCGTGTGGAGTTTGCACGCTCTCCCCGTGACCTGTGTGGGCTTTCTCCGGGTGCTCCGGTTTCCTTCAAAAACTCCAAAGACGTGTGCAGGTTTGTAGATGAATTGGCTTTTGTAAATTGCCCCAAGTGTGGGTAGTGTGGGTGGGATAGTGCTGGTCGGCATGGACTCGGTGGGCCGAAGGGCCTGTATCAGCGCTGTATCTCTAAACTGAACCAAACTAAACTTTACCTATCGTAGGGGAGGGAGGGAGGGAGGGAGGGAGGGAGGGAGGGAGGGAGGGAGGGAGGGAGGAAGGGTTGGAGGTGGAAGCTGATGGGGAAGAGGGGGCGAAGCGGGGAAACGATTGGGGGACGGGGGGGGGGGGGTTTGGGGAAGGAAAGATTCCTGCCAACTGATCGAAGATGAAGATAGAGGCGGCCTCTACGGGCGGGGGGGTTGGGGGGGGGGGGGCAGCCGAATGCGGACAATAAACGGAGAGTAGACCCCCCTCCGCTCCACTCCCCCTTCCCTCTTCCACCCACCTCCTTCTCCTCCCCCTCCTCCCTCCCCTCCTTCTCCCCCTCCTCCATCACCCCCTCCCCTTCTCCCTCCCCCTTCTCCCCTGCTCCTACCTCCTTTCCTCCTCTCCTTCTCCCCCTCCCTCCCCCCTCCTCCATCTCCCCCCTCCTCCCTCCCCTCCTTCTCCCCCCCCTCCTACCTCCCCTCCCTCCCTCTCCTCATGGCTCCCCCCTCCTACCCTCCTTCCTCCCTCCCCCTCCTCATCTTCCCCCTCCTTCCCCCCCCCCCCCCTCCCTCCCCCCTTCCTCGGGGAAGATGACGAAAGCTGGAGGAAATTGGAAAGGAAAAGCATCAGGTTGTTTTGCGGTGTTTGTGCTGCAGGAAGCTGGATGTAATGAGCTGGGAGATTAGGCAGTGCCGCGCTCCAGTTTTATTGTACAGATAAAACTAGATTTCAACTAAAGCTCCTGGGAAGCGGAGGCATAAAGTGAAGCTCGTGTTTTCCATCTCTTTCCTGGTAACTGGTGGTTGCTGAAGTGGAAATTAATTTTGAACTTTGTTGGTGTTGGATATATTAATAATGCCGAGTCCTCGATCAGATTATCCAACTGGGCCTGTTGTGACCGGTAGATCTTCCTGCTCCCATTTCCAGAGGTGCCCTTCCCAATGGTGTTGACACAAGACACGACAACAGCACTCGCGGCTGCCAGCGTTGGACTGATTTGTAGACAGATAACATTATTGCGGCCATCTATTTTCCTCCCGCAGATGTCTTATAGAAACGTCTAAAATTATAAAAGGACTGGGCAAGCTCGATGCAGGAAAAATGTTCCCAATGTTGGGGGGAGTCCAGAACCAGGGGCCGCACAGTCTAAGAATAAAGGGGAGGTCATTTAAAACCGAGGTGAGAAAAAAACTTTTTCACCCAGAGAGTTGTGAATTTGTGGAATTCTCTGCCACAGAGGGCAGTGGAGGCCAAATCGCTGGATGGTTTTTAAAGAGAGTTAGATAGAGCTCTAAAGGCTAGCAGAATCAGGGTTGTGGGGAGAAGGCAGGCACGGGTTACTGATTGTGGATGATCAGCCATGATCACAATGAATGGCGGTGCTGCCAACATGTCCCAGCTACACTAGTCCCACTTGCCTGCGCTTGGTCCATATCCCTCCAAACCTGTCCTATCCATGTACCTGTCTAACTGTTGGGATAATCCCAGCCTCAACTACCTCCTCTGGCAGCTCGTTCCATACACCCACCACCCTCTGTGTGAAAAGGTTACCCCTCGGAGTCCTATTAAATCTTTTCCCCTTCACCTTGGACCGGTGTCCTCTGGTACTCTGGGCCAGAGATTCTGTGCGTCTGCCCGATCTGTTCCTCCCACTTCTCCAGACGACACTTTCCTCCCGGTTTTTACTACGCCGGTTTTGGAACTAGCAACAAAGTTCCTTGATCAGGGGCCTGGAGAAAAGGAAACATGAGAAGAGATGGACCTCCGCCAAGGCAGAAGGATTGTGGCCTTCGTCATTAAGACTCAACCTTCAACCATTACCCTCTGCTTCCAATTGCTCACAATTTGTGCTGGCGTCTGCAAGGGAACATGTGCCCAGTTGCAAAGCATTTTACAGATTTCCATTGGTTCCATCGGCTTTCATTTTGCCGACCGGACTTGCTGCCTGGCGCTTTGCCAAGTAGCATTGGCTCCACAATCATTGAGCCTGCGTTTGTCCTTCTGCCAACTCGGGTGAATTAAACGGCAGGCAAGTAAGTCTCAGCCTCAGCCACCGGGGGTATCCGGCCCTAGATAGCCCACGACCAACAAATTAACAACTAACCCACACTGTGTCGCAGCGGGTAGAGCTGCTGCCTCACGGCGCCAGAGACCCCAGTTCGAACCCGACTACGGGCGCTGTCTGCACGGAGTTTGTACGTTCTCCCCGTGACCTGTGCGGGTTTTCTCCGGGTGCTCCGGTTTCCTACCACACTCCAAACAAGTGCAGGTTTGTAGGTTAATGGCTTAGGTTTAAATTGTCCCTATTGCGCAGAATAGTGCTCGTGTGTGGGGATCGCTGGTCGGCGCGGACTCGGTGGGCCCATGATCCTGTTCCCACGATGTATCTCTAATCTAAACTAAACTGAACTAAACTACAAACCCGTACGTCTTTGGAATGTGGGAGGAAACCGGAGCACCCGGGGAAAGCACACGCAGGTCACGGGGAGAACGTACAAACTCCGCACAGACCCATAGTCAGGATCGAACCCGGGTCTCTGCCGCTGTGCCACTGTGCTGCCCAAAGTTGGGCCGAAGGGCCTGTTTCCGTGACGTGTGTCTCTGTGACTCTAGGTGCGGTACCTGGACAAGAGTCAATGTTTCAGGAGAAGAAATGTGTAGGAAGGAACTGCAGATGATGGTTTGAAACGAAGATAGACACAAAAAGCTGGAGTAACTCAGCGGGACAGGCAGCGTCTCTGGAGAGAAGAAGTGGGTGACGTTTCTGGTCGAGACCTTTCTTCAGACTGTCTTGTGTTTAGCCATTGATTGAATTGTGGTGTAGAATTGATGGGCCGAATGGCATAATTCTGCTCCTATCAATTATGAACTTATGAACCTATGTAGGTTCTCGACCCGGAACATCACCCGTTCCTTCTCTCCAGAGATGCTGCCTGGCCCACTGAGTTACTCCAGCATGTTGTGTCTATTTTCAGGAGAAGAGGTGAGAATGCCTGAGGGTAACCGATCGGAAAGGTAACTTTAGGACAACATTAATCAAGAAATGCTGCCCTTCTGCGGCCTTAATGAGCCGTCCTTGTTCATTGTTCTGGAGGTGATGTCGGGGTGAGGCAGATGGAGCTCAATGCCAAGTCATCAGCAGGTAACTCTATCCAACAGCCAACAGTGTGGTGCTGGGAGATGGCTGGAGGGACAGTGGGCGACCTTTCAATCATCACTGATGCTGTTGGTGATCCATCAGTAAGCTCTACCCTTGGACTATGGAGGCCAGCAGCGGTTCAAGTTTCATTACTTTCTGAATAACCTGACTTCAGACCCCTTGATCATGGAAGCTGATCCTTTACACTACAGCACCAGGGTCAGGTGCAGACGGCTATCAATGAGTTTGGTTTAGTTTAGAGATACAGCGCGCAAACAGGCCCTTCGGCCCACCGAGTCCGCGCCGACCAGCGACCCCGCACACTAACACCACCCTACACACACGAGGGACAACTTTTACATTTTTTTTATATCAAGCCAATTAACCTACAAACCTGCGCGTCTTTGGAGTGTGGGAGGAAACCGGAGATCCCACGCAGGTCACCGGGAGAACGTACAAACTCCGTACAGACAGCGTCCGTAGTCGGGATCGAACCCGGGTCTCCGGCGCTGCAAGCGCGGTGAGGCAGCAACTCTACCGCTGCGCCCCAGGACCAAGCTCCCCATGGTCCGAGCTCCCTGGAGAATGGCGGCACGGTGGCGCAGCGCTAGAGCTGTGATCTCTAATGTCTACAGTCTTTAGTTTATAGAAACAGCGCGCAAACAGGCCCTTCAGCCCACTGAGTCCATGCTGGACATCGATCACCCGTTCACACGAGTTCTATGTTATCCCACTTTCTCATCCACTACCTAAACACCAGGGGCAATTCACAGGAGCCCCTGTATACACTGGAATTTAGAAGGATGAGAGGAGATCTTATCGAAACGTATAAGATTATTAAGGGGTTGGACACGTTAGAGGCAGGAAACATGTTCCCAATGTTGGGGGAGTCCAGAACAAGGGGCCACAGTTTAAGAATAAGGGGTAGGCCATTTAGAACTGAGATGAGGAAAAACCTTTTCAGTCAGAGAGTTGTGAATCTGTGGAATTCTCTGCCTCAGAAGGCAGTGGAGGCCAATTTACTGAATGCATTCAAGAGAGAGCTAGATAGAACTCTTATGGATAGCGGAGTCAGGGGGTATGGGGAGAAGGCAGGAACGGGGTACCGATTGAGAATGATCAGCCATGATCACATTGAATGGCGGTGCTGGCTCGAAGGGCCGAATGGCCTCCTCCTGCACCTATTGTCTATTGAAACCGGAGCACCCGGAGAAAACCCCACGTGGTCACAGGGAGAAACGTCCAAACTCTGTACAGACGGCAGCTGAGGTCAGGATGGAGCCCGGGTCCCTGGTGCTGTGAGGCAGCAACTCTACCGCGGCACCACCCTGCTGCTAACAGCGGGATGTTATATTTCGCAGCAGGGAGATACTGATAAATAGCAGTTCAAAATGTTGTAAGTTATAAGGACCCAGCGCTTCAGTGTGGGCAAGTGCTGATATGATTAGTCCAAGAGCAAGGTCATGGTTCAACACATGTGACTCTGTCTCACATTTAACACCGTCGATGACAGCAGCACTTAAATGTGGAATCTGCACGATGAACTTTGTGCTGGAGGCTGCAGACGCCGGGGGGGGGGGGGAGTGTGGGAGCGTGTGCCTGAGTCCACACAGTTACTCCAGCATCTTGTGTCTATCTTGAGTTACTCCAGCAATTTTGTGTCTATCTTCGGTGTAAACCAGCATCTGCAGTTCCTCTGGAGAGAAGGAACGGGTGACGTTTCGGGTCGATACCCTTCTTCAGACTGGAGAACGTCTCGACCCGAAACGTCACCCATTCCTTCTCTCCAGAGATGCTGCCTGTCCCGCTGAGTCCCTCCAGCATTTTGTGCCTATCTACGGTTTAAACCAGCATCTGCAGTTCCTTTCTAGTTTTTGTTTAGTTCAGTTCAGTTTAGTTTAGTTTAGTTTGCTTTAGTTTAGTTTAGTTTAGTTTAGTTTAGAGATACATCGAGGTAACAGGTTCTTCAGCCCACCAAGTCTACGCTGACCAATAATCACACCATAAACTAGTTCTATCTATATTTACAGATGGCAATTAAACCTACACATCTTTGGAGTGTGGGAGTGTGGGAGGAAACCAGAGCACCCGGAGAAAAGTCACGTACAAACTCCGTACAGACAGAATAACATGAATACCATTTAGTGCAAGACAACGTCCAGTAAAGTCCGATCAAAGATAGTGCGAGGGTCTCCAATGAGGTAGATGGTAGCCCAGGACCGCTCTCTAGTTGGCGATAGCCTGACAACAGCCGGGTAGAAACTGTCCCTGAATCTGGAGGTGTGCGTTTTCACACTTCTGTACCTCTTGCCCGGTGGGAGAGGGGGGAGGAGGGAGTGGCCGGGGTGAGACAGGTCCTTGATTATGAAGTGTAGATGTAGTCAATAGAAGGGACACACAAAGTGCTGGAGTAACTCAGCGGGTCAGGCAGCATCTCTGGAGAGAAGGAATGGGTGACGTTTCGTGTCGAGACCCTTCTTCAGTAGTCAACTAAAGCTTTCATACCGCTGGGGTGTGAGCAGCCCAAGCAAAATATGAGGTGCTGTTCCTCCAATTTGCGCTGGGCCTCACTCTGACAGTGGAGGAGGCCCAGGACAGAAAGGTCGGTGTGGGGGTGGGAGGGCGGGTTTAAAGGGGAGGTTGGTGTGTGCGATGGTCTGGTCAGCATCCACGATTCTCTGCTATTTCCCGTGGTCTTGGATAGTGATTAGGGGTTGCCAACTTCCTCACTCGCAAATACGGGACATGGTGATGTCACCGCCCCACGCCCCACGTGACCTCACCCAGCCAGCGGCCACGTGCTCCCGCTCCACCAATGGCGGCAGCCCAGGCCGGGAGGCGGGTTGCTACGCAACCTCCGTCAGGTGGCACCCAGGCCTCTGGACCTACAGTGTCTGGACCTACAGTGTCTGGACCTACACTGTCCGGGCCTATACTGTCCGGGTCTTCACTGTCCGGGTCTACACTGTCCGGACCTACACTGTCCGAGTCTACACTGTCTGGGTCTACACTGTCCGGGTCTACAGCATCCGGGTCTACACTATCCGGACCTACACTGTCCGGGCCTACACTGTCCGGGCCTACACTGTCCGGGGCTATAGCATCCGGACCTACACTGTCCGGGCCTACAGCGTCCGGACCTACACTGTCCGGGCCTACAGCGTCCGGACCTACACTGTCTGGACCTACACTGTCCAGGCTGACAGCATCTGGACCGACACTGTCCGGGCCTACAGCGTCTGAGCCTACAACGACCCCTGGGCCTAATACGGGACAAGGGTGGTCCCATACAGGACAAACCAATTTAGCCCAAAATGCGGGATGTCCCAGCCAATACGGGACAGTTGGTGACCCCACTCTGGTGCCTTCTGTTGTGTGTTTTAAACCATCTCTTATTTCTGGCTGCGGTCTGTTTTGATTCATTAATCAAATGGTCTTTAGGTTGAAGATGTGGGTCACAGCAAAGGTGCAGGATATGTTGCTCGTAGCATCTGTCTGTAAAACCCTCTCGAGTGATGATCATCTGCTGCTGCCTGGCACCATGTGTCCGTGTGCAAGGCTGCTGGACATCTGACGATGGTGGCTAGCCGAATATTATTGTGCGTCGGCAGGTGAACAGAATCACTGGGCAACTTCTGGAGGGGGATAAAGGATGATGTTCCTTGTGCCTGTGTGTTCCCCTCCAGCTCTGGACCAGAGGCTTGGCCCACGAATCAATGTCAATTGATCTCTTTCTTTGCTCGAACCCTTTCACGCATCTGATTTCCATAATGAGCCTTTGCTCAATGACCTCTTTGGTTTCTAACAGTATTCTGGTTCACCTTGTCCGCAGTTCACCCAGGGGTCAGGTCCCATCCGTTTGCTTCCTGTTCTGTTGTGTCGGGGTTGGGGGGGGGTTGGATGGTGAGGGAGGGGAGGGGTGGAGGGTGGAGGGGAGAGCAGCTGCTTTGAACATCCAGTGCACTTCTCGTGCCCGGTCTAATCACCTCAACATTCCCGTCGATCTGCCAGCAATGTTGTCAATGTGCAGCCAGCCATGGCTCGACTTTGAAAGAGATTGTATTTTGTGTCGGGAGGAACTGCAGACGTTGGTCGGCACCGAAAATCGACACAAAATGCTGGAGTAACTCAATGGGTCGGGCAGCATCTCCGGAGGGAAGGAGTGGGTGACGTTTCGGGTCGAGACCCTTCTTCAGACTCTATGTTGCTCTGCCTCCCGACATGGGGCCACGCGAGAATGAGGCCGTTCAGCCCATCGATTCTGCCTCGCCATTCAATCGTGGCTGTTCTATCTCTCCCTCTCAACCCCATTCTCCTGCCTTCTCCTTGTAACCTTTGACACCCGCACGATTCAGGAAATGAGGCAATACAGCGCAGAAACAGGCCCTTCGGCCCAACTTGCCCACGCCACCCAACATGCCCCATCTGCATGCGTTTGGGTGCGTCCCACCTGCCTGCGTTTGGCCTATATCCCTCTAAACCTGCCCTATCCGTGTTAATAGTTAATAGATGATAGATGCCAAATGCTGGAGTAACTCAGCAGGGTCTGACCCGAAACGTCACCTACTTTTTATACTCCAGGGATGCTGCCTGACCCGCTGCGTTACTCCAGCATTTTGTGTCTATCTTCGGTTTGAACTGGCATCTGCAGTTCCTTCCAGCACTTAACAGTTAATAGACTTGCCTTAACTCATGGCAGATGGAGCGGGTCAGGCAGCATCTCTGGAGGAACAGAGAAGGTCAGGTATCGGTTCGGAACCTTTTCTCAGGCCCCGCTGAGTTTCTCCGGCGTTTTGTATCTATCGTCTAACTATCTAACTATTAACAAGGAGAGGACAGATGTGGAAGGACATGGGCCAAATGCACCCAGGCGGGAACTAGCATAGATGTGGCATGTTGGTCGGCATGGGCAGGATGGGCCGAAGGGCCTGCTTGATGCAAGGAGGCTCTTTGTGTCAGTTGGAGGTAGGGGTTGCCAACTGTCCCGTATTAGCCGGGACATCCCGTATTTTGGGCTAAATTGGTTTGTCCCGTACGGGACCGCCCTTGTCCCGTATTAGTACGGTTGCCAACGGTTGCCAACTTCCTCGCTCCCAAATAAGGGACAAAGGGTGACGTCACCCGCCCCGTGCCCCATGTGACCTCACCCAGCCAGCAGCCACGTGCTCCCGCTCCACCAATGGCGGCCGCCTGGGCCGGGTGCACGTGGCCGCTGGCTGGGTGAGGTCACGTGGGGCGCGGGGCGGTGACGTCACCCTTTGTCCCGTATTTGGGAGCGAGGATGTTGGCAACTCAAGGAGGAGGACGCATCGCATCTCCTCCCACCTGGTGGCGATGTCAAAGACTAGAGGGGGACAGCTTTATGGTGATTAGGACTAGAGACTAGATCAAGTGGACCCGTTGGGCCTAAACCTCTCCTGCATTGGTGCAGCACCCTCTCCTACCCCCCCTCCCCTCTCCCCCCCCCCTCCCCCCTCCTCCCCTCTTCCCCTCCCCTCCCCACCCCTCTTCCCTCCCCTCCCCCTCCCCTCCTCCATTCCCCTCCCCTCCTCCTTTCCCTCCCCCTACTCCGCCCCCCTCAAACCCCCTTATCCTCCCTCCTCCCCCCTCTCTCCACCCTCCCTCCCTAGGAGATAGATTTAAACTTTAAAATGTGAATAACTTTAAAAATATAACACCAATTTCAATGAAACTTCTTTTATTAGCACCAAAGGGACGACGGTGAGTAAGGTGGGCCTAAAATTGTTGCCCTATCGTGTACCGTTTTGGCTGTAGTTCAGGAACAAACAAACAAGAGTTTTAGTGTTAAGGTGTGTGGGGCGATTTCATTCCACAGAGAGTGGTGGTTGCCTGGGAACACAGGGACGCAGCTGGGGGTGGTGGTGGAGGCAGATACATTAGTTAGACACCAAAATGCTGGAGTAACTCGGCGGGTCAGGCAGCATCTCCGGAGAGAAGGAATGGGTGACGTTTCCGAGACGAGACCCTTCTTTAGACTGAGAGTCGGGGGAGAGGGAAACGAGAGACATAGACAGTGATGTAGAGAGATAAAGTACAAATGAATGAAAGATACACAAATACATTAGTGGTTAAAGTTGAACAGATCGGGTGTCAAGGATTATGGGGAGAAGGCAGGAGAATGGGGTTAGAAACATAGAAAACATAGAAAATAGGTGCAGGAGTAGGCCATTCGGCTCTTCGAGCCTGCACCGCCATTCAATATGATCATGGCTGATCATCCAGCTCAGTAACCTGTACCTGCCTTCTCTCCATACCCCTGATCCCTTTAGCCACAAGGGCCACATCTAACTCCCTCTTAAATATAGCCAATGAACTGGCCTCAACTACCTTCTGTGGCAGAGAATTCCACAGACTCACCACTCTCTCTGTGAAGAAATGTTTTCTCATCTCGGTCCTAAAAGACTTCCCCCTTATCCTTAAGCTGTGATCCCTGGTTCTGGACTTCCCCAACATCGGGAACAATCTTCCCGCATCTAGCCTCTCCAACCCCTTAAGAATTTATATGTTTCAATAAGATCCCCCTCAGTCTTCTAAATTCCAGCGAGTATAAGCCTAGTCTTCATATGAAAGTCCTGCCATCCCAGGGATCAATCTGGTGAACCTTCTCTGTACTCCCTCTAAGGCTAGAATGTCTTTCCTCAGATTAGGAGACCAAAACTGTACACAATACTCCAGGTGCGGTCTCACCAATGCCCTGTACAACTGCAGCAGAACCTCCCTGCTCCTATACTCAAATCCTCTTGCTATGAGTGCCAACATACCATTTGCTTTCTTCACTGCCTGCTGCACCTGCACGCTTGCTTTCAATGACTGGTGCACCATGACACCCAGGTCACGTTCCATCTCCCCTTCTCCCAATCGGTCACCATTCAGGTAATACTCTGCTTTCCTGTTCTTGCCGCCAAAGTGGATAACCTCACATTTATCCACATTATATTGCATCTGCCATGCATTTGCCCACTCTCCTAATCTATCCAAGTCACTCTGCACCTCCTAGCATCCTCCTCGCAGCTAACACTGCCACCCAGCTTTGTGTCATCCGCAAACTTAGAGATATTGCATTCAATTCCCTCGTCCAAATCATTAATATATATTGTAAATAACTGGGGTCCCAGCACTGAGCCTTGCGGTACCCCACTAGTCACTGCCTGCCATTCCGAAAAGGACCCGTTTATTCCTACTCTTTGCTTCCTGTCCGCCAACCAATTCTCTATCCACCTCAACACTGAACCCCCAATACCGTGTGCTTTAAGTTTGTACCCCAATCTCCTATGTGGGACCTTGTCGAAGGCCTTCTGAAACTCCAGATATAACACATCGACTGGTTCTCCCTTATCCACTCTACTAGTTACATCCTCGAAAAATTCTATAAGATTCGTCAGGCATGATTTGCCTGTCATAAATCCATGCTGACTTTGTCCGATGATTTCACCACTTTCCAAATGTGATGCTATCACATCTTTAATAACTGACTCTAGCATTTCCCCCACTACCGTTAGGCTAACTGGTCTATAATTCCCTGTTTTCTCTCTCCCTCCCTTTTTAAAAAGTGGGGTTACATTAGCTACCCTCCAATCCTCAGGAACTACTCCAGAATCTAAAGAGTTTTGAAAAATTGTCACCAATGCATCCACTAATTCTGAGGCGACTTCCTTAAACACTCTGGGATGCAGCCTATCTGGCCCTGGGGATTTATCGGCCTTTAATCCATTTAATTTACCTAACACCACTTCCCAACTAACCTGGATTACCCTCAGTTCCTCCATCTCGTTAGACCCCCCGGTCCCCTGCTATTTTCGGCAGATTGTTTATGTCTTCCCTAGTGAAGACAGAACCAAAGTAGTTGTTCAATTGGTCTGCCATCTCCTTGTTCCCTATGATCAATTCACCTGTTTAGGTGGCAGAGATCAGCCATGATTGAATGGCGGAGTGGGCTCGATGGGCCTAATGGCCTAATTCTACTCCTATAACCTGTGAAGTTGTGAGGCTTTTAGATCGGCACGTGGATGTGGAGGGAATGGAGAGATGTGGATTATGTGCAGGTCGATGATGTTAGCTTAATTTGGCATTATGTTCAGCATGGACATTGTGGGCCGAAGGGCCTGTTCCTGTGCTGTGCTATTTGCAATATTAAATTGGCAGTAGGCAGGATTACGTGCTTGCGAGAGGGTGGGTGGATTCCCTCTGGTCTCACCCCTACTGAGAAGGTTTGCGGGGATGTGGCCGGGACTCGAGGCCTGAGCTACAGGGAGAGGTTGGGGCAGCCTGGGACTCTACTCCTTGGAGCGCAGGAGGCTAAAGCATGATCTTGTAGAAGGCAGACACAAAATGCTGGAGCAACTCAGCAGGTCAGGCAGCATCTCTGGAGAGAAGGAATGGGTGACGTTTTGGGTCGAGACCCTTTTTCAGACTGAAGAAGGGTCTCAACCCGAAGCGTCACCCATTCCTTCTCTTCCGAAATGCTGCCTGACCTGCTGAGTTACTCCAACATTTTGTGTCTACCTTCGTTTTAAACCGGCATCTGCAGTTCTTTCCTACACAAGATCTTGTATAAAGCCCTGAGGGGAACACATGGGGTGAACGCACAGTCTTTCACCAAGAATAGGGCAATCAACAGCTAGAGGACAGAGATTTAAGGTGAGAGCGGAAAGATTTAGTAAGAACCTGAGGGGTAACTCCCCTCCCCCTCTCCCCCCTCCCACCCTCAACCCCCCCCCTCTCACACCCCTTACCCCCTCCCCCTCTCACCCCTTACCTCCTCCCCACTCCCCCCTCACCTCCCTCCCCTCCCCCTCTTCCCCTCACCCTCCCCTTACCCCCTCACCCTCCCCCACTCTCGCCCCACCCCTCTCCCTCTCCCACCCCTCACCCCTCGGCCCCCACCCGCCCCCACCCCTCCCCCAGGGGCAGGGTGCGTACCGTGAGGAGGGGGTGGGCGAGGTGGGGCTGCAGCAGCGGCTGGTGCCGTGTGGGGAGGAGTAGAGAACGCCCCCCCCTCCCACAGGCCGCGGGCACCACTGGGGCTTAGATGCTCACAGCCCTGAGTGCAAACCCTCAGCTGCTGATCAAGGTGTCAGGGAGAGGGAGAGAGGGGAGGAGAGAGAGAGGAGAGAGGAGAAGAGAGGAGAGAGGGTGAGAGAGAGAGAGAGAGAGAGAGAGAGAGAGAGAGGAAGAGAGAGATGAGAGAGAGAGAGGAGAAGAGAGAGAGGAGAGAGAGAGAGAGAAAAGGAGAGAGAGAGAGATGAGAGAGAGAGAGAGAGAGAGGAGAGAGAGAGAGAGAGAGAGAGAGAGAGAGAGAGAAAAGAGAGAGAGGGGGAAAAGGAGAGAGAGAAAGAAGAGGAGAGAGAGAAGAAAAGGGGACGAGAGAGAGAAAGAGAAAAGGAGAGAGAGAGAAAAGGTGAGAGAAAAGGATAGAGAGAAAAGGAGAGAAAAAGGAGAGAGAAAGGGAGATAGGGAGAGAGGGAGAGAGGGATAGATTGCACGTTCTCCCCGTGACCCGCGTGGGTTTTCTCCGAGATCTTCCGTTTCCTCCCACACTCCAAAGGCGTGCAGGTTTGTAGGTTAATTGGCTGGGTAAATGTAAACATTGTCCCCAGTGTGTGTAGGATAGTGTTAGTGTGGCGGGGATCGCTGGGCGGTGCGGACTCGGCGGCCGAAGGGCCTGTTTCCGCTCTTGCCTTGGACTGTATATTTTATTTGTCTGTTCCGTGGAGCTCCAGAGACTCGAACACGCCAGGAAATCTCTTGGCCAAGCCTGCCGAGCGACCACCACGAGGAAGGGAGGACGAGCAGCATCTGGGTGGATAATGTTTCCAGATGTGATGTTACATTCGGAAAAAATAAAGTTGCCAATTTTTATTATTTTTTAATCCTTGTGATCCTCTCTGGCAAACTCAGAGCTCAGACTGACTGTGGAATGCCACATGTACACACTACCCTGTCCGCCAGTGTCCCCGGCCATCACAGTGGGTTATCATGCCCACTCCGTGTACCTCCGGTAGAGCTGCTGCCTCACAGCGCCAGAGACCCGGGTTCGATCCCGACTACAGCTGCTGTCTGTACGGAGTTTGGTACGTTCTCCCCGTGTCCCGCGTGGGTTTTCTCCGGGTGCTTCGGATTCCTCCTAAACTCCAAAGACGTGTAGGCTAATTGACTTGGTCTAAATGTAAGAAACGTACAAAATTCTTAAGGGGTTGGACAGGCTAGATGCAGGAAGATTGTTCCCGATGTTGGGGAAGTCCAGAACAAGGGTCAACAGTTTAAGGATAAGGGGGAAGTCTTTTAGGACCGAGATGAGAAAGATTTTTTTCACACAGAGAGTGGTGAATCTGTGAATTCTCTGCCACAGAAGGTAGTTGAGGCCAGTTCATTGGCTATATTTAAGAGGGAGTTAGATGTGGCCCTTGTGGCTAAAGGGATCAGGGGGTATGGAGAGAAGGCAGGTACGGGATACTGAGTTGGATGATCAGCCATGATCATATTGAATGGCGGTGCAGGCTCGAAGGGCCGAATGGCGTACTCCTGCACCTATTTTTCTATGTTTGTATGTTTTCTATGTTTAAGGGCTGTCCCTTAGTGTGTGTGTGTGTGTGTAGGGTAGTGTTAATGTGCGGGGGTTGCTGGTCGGCACGGACCCCGGTTGGCCGAAGGGCCTGTTTCCGCACTGCATCTCCAAGCTCAACTACACGAAACTCAAACCTTGGCGCCGGATAATCCGCAGCAGTCCAGAACGCCAAGAAACAGATCCTATATCCTAATAGACCAGCTTCTGTTCCGAGACCGGATAAGTCAATGAAAACATTTATTCACGTCATAAATTTTCCCACCACGCAGCTGAATTTTCAGCGGCTTTCCCGACCCCCGGCCGCTAATGCAGGAAAACATGCTCCCAGCTCATAAAAAAACCCCCAAATAAACTTGTCGTTTATTAAGAAAACAAGTTCAAGCTGCAGTTTCCATTTTTAACAAGGCCACAAAATCGCACTTTGACATCGTTGGCAGACAGGAATATCACAGTGCACACGGAGGTGGTGGTATAACCCAAACCATAGATCGCAGCCTTCTCTCTGTCGAGAACTAATTATCTAGTTTTCAAATTGTAGAAACCAGGCCAACATCTCGTGAAAGGCCGGGGAATTAACCTGATTGCTAAGCAACTGCTGCAGGAAAGAAAACTGCAGATGCTGGTTCAAGTCGAAGGTAGACACAAAAAATGCTGCAGTAACTCCTTGTAATTGAGGCAGTGCAGATTGATCCCTGGGATGGCGGGACTGTCATACGAGGAAAGATTGAAAAGACTAGGCTTGTATTGACTGGAGTTTAGAAGGATGACAGGGGATCTTATAGAGACATATGAAATTATAAAAGGACTGGACAAGCTCGATGCCGGAAAAATGTTCCCAATGTTGGGCGAGTCCAAAACCAGGGGCCACACAGTCTTAGAATAAAGGGGAGGCCATTTAAAACTGAGGTGAGAAGGTACTTCTTTCACCCAGAGAGTTGTGAATTTGTGGAATTCTCTGCCACAGAGGGCAGCGGAGGCCAAATCACTGGATGGATTTAAGAGAGAGTTAGATAGAGCTCTCGGGGCTAGTGGAATCAAGGGCGGTACCCGCCCCCTCCCCTGACATCAGCCTGAAGAAGGGTCTCGACCCGAAACGTCGCCCATTCCTTCTCTCCAGAGATGCTGCCCGACCCGCTGAGTTACTCGAGCATTTTAAAATACCGCACCCTGCTCACATAGAAACATAGAGAATAGGTGCAGGAGTAAGTAGTACAGTTGCCAACTGTCCCGCATTAGCCGGGACATCCCGTATTTTGGGGCTGTTGGTTTGTCCCGTACGGGACCGCCCTTGTCCCGTATTTAGTACGGTTACCAACTTCCTCGCTCCCAAATACGGGACAAAGGGTGACGTCGCCGCCCCTGTGCCCCACGTGACCTCACCCAGCCGGAGGCCACGTGTTCCCGCTCCACCAATGGCGGCCGCCCGGGCCCGGGAGCACGTGGCCGCTGGTCGGCCCAGACTCGGTGGGCCGAAGGACCTGTTTCTGCGCTGTTTCTCCAAAGTAAAAGTAAGTCTAAAGATACAGAGTTATCTTTTATATCTGTATATAAAATTATATAAAATGATGAGAGGCAAAGATAGGGTAGACAGTCAGAACCTTTATGCTAGAGTGGGAATGGCCAGCAGCAGAGGGCACATCTTCAAGGTGAGAGGGGGGAAGTTTAAGATGTGCTGGGCAGCTTTAGATTCAGCGAGGAAACAGGCCATTCAGCCCATCGAGTCCGTGCCGACCAGCACACACCCCGTACACTTAAACTATCCAACACACTAGGGGCAAATTACAATTTTTAGCGAAGCCAATTAACCTACAAACCTGCAGGTCTTTGGGAGTGTGGGGATGTAAACCGGAGCACCCGGAGAAAACCCACGCGGTCACAGAGGGGAATGTAAGGCAGCACCTCTGCCCCTGCGCCAGTGGGGATTTCTCCCCGCTCTCCCTCTCGCTCGGTGACGGGGAGAAGGTGCAAACTCCCCGGGCAGGCAGCACACGCGGTGGGGATGGAACCCGGGTCCCCGGCGCTGCGAGCAGCACCCGCGGTGGGGATGGAACCCGGGTCCCCGGCGCTGCGAGGCAGCAGCTCCACCCGCTGCCGCCTTGGGATAGGAGCGGTGGGGAATGGCCGTGGAGAATGTGCGAAGGGGGTTGGTTAAATGGGAGGCAAAACATATAATCGCGGGACCTCCATTTTTTGCACATTCGCACGTGGCCATATTTAAGACTTGACTTCAGCATCAATTTGCCGCGGCCATAATTTAATACAAAATGTCTTTTAGCTGCGAAAATATTAACTCCTGAAGGGCTATTTTCATAAATCATGGCATCACTCCCAGGGTAACATTTACTACAGGCTGTTGAAATGTAAATTTATGGCTGAGCTCTGGAAAGGCTGTGCTATGAAAATAATGAGGGGCTGAAGAAGGGGGAGAATTTACGGCCATTCTGACAAATTGGACTAATATATTTACAGCGTCGGGCTGGAAACAGGAAAACGTTCCCGTCCGAGGAGTTCCGTCCGGGTTCGATTTACTCCGCTCCCAATTCTATCCAGCAGGATATGTTTCGGGATCTCACCTTGCTGGAAGCGGGTGGTGGGTGGGGGGTGGGGGGTGGTCAAGGCAACGGAGTTTGGGGTGGGCCCAATGCCAAAATCTAGTCATCCCCTTCCATCATAGAAACATAGAAAGGCAGACAGTAGGTGCAGGAGGAGGCCATTCGGCCCCTTCCAGCCAGCACCGCCATTCAATAAGATCACGGCTGATCATCCAAAATCAGCGGGAAAGAACCGCAGATGCTGGTTTAAATCGAAGGTGGACACAAAATGCTGGAGTAACTCAGCGGGACAGGCAGCATCTCGGGAGAGAAGGAATGGGTGGCGTTTCGGGTCGAGACCCTTCTTCAGTCTGAGAGTCTGGTGAGAAGGAGACAGAAATATGGAATGGTAAGGTGTGAAAACAACAGATCAAAGGGGACGTTGAACCAGGAAAATGTAGAATGCTTCATTGGTAGCAGAGGAGAAGGTGACAGCAAGGCGTATAAATGGTAACCTTTAATCAGGGGAACAGTGAACCTGGTCGGAGAACGAGGGAGGGTGGGAGAGACGCGGTGCAGGAGGTGCCATTTTTCCAATTTGCGCTGGGCCTCACTCTGAGAGTGGAGGAGGCCCAGGACAGAGAGGTCGCTGTGGGAATGGGAGGGGGAGATAAAGTTTTTACCAACCAGGAGATCAGGTAGGTTTAGGCGGACTGAGCGGTGGTCGGTGGCTTTCAGACCCTGTTTCGGGTCAAGACCCTTCTTCAGAATGCTTGAGAGTTAGGAGCCTGGTATCCAGCTTAACACTGCACTCAGAAATGAGAGACATAGAAAATGAAACATAGAAAAAACAGGTGCAAGACGAGGCCATTTGGCCCTTCCAGCCAGCACCGGCATTGGATTGCTGCCTGTGAGAGGAAAATAGATTGCTAGAGTCATGTTATTCATCCAATTTACAGAAGCCAATTAACCTACAACTCGCACGTCTTTGGAGGGTGGGAGGAAACCGGAGCATCCGGAGAAAACCCACGCAGGTCACGGGGAGAAGGTGCAAACTAGCACCGATAGTCAGGATTGAACCCGGGTCTGGGGCGCTGTGAGACAGCAACTCGCTGCTGTGCCGGACGATTGTAATCATGTACAGTCTTTCTGCGACTGGTCAGCGCGCAACAAAAGCTTTTCACGGTACATGTGACTGTAAACTAAACTAAAATACGGTTTAGTGGAGGAAGGAACTGCAGATGCTGGTTTACACCGAAGACAGACATTAAGTGCTGGAGTAACTCAGCGGATCAGGCAGCATCTCTGGAGGGAAGGAATAGGTGACGTTTTCGGTTAAGACCCTTCTACAGACGTACAGACCCTTCTTCAAACATGCACACACACACACATGCACACACACAACACACACACATGCACACACACACACACATGCACACACACACACACATGCACACACACACACATGCACACACACAACACACACACACATGCACACACGCACACCCACACACACGCACACATGCACACATACACGCACACCAACGCACACACACACACACACACACATATGCACACACATGCGCACACACACACACATGCGCACACACACACATGCACACACACGCACATACACGCACACCAACACACATGCACACACACGCGCACACACACACACGCACACCAACACACATGCACACACACGCGCACACACACACACACACACACACACACACACACACACACACACACACATAAAGATTCAGACAAGAAGTCTTCAGTGTGAAGAAGGGTCTCGAGCGGAAACATCACCCGCATGTCTCCAGAGACGCTGCTGACCTGTGGGATTTCTCACATCAGGTGCCCACTGTCGGCCTTCATCTCACAAGGAGACGTCTGTGTTTGTGCTGTTGCTGTCGGTGACTTTAATGGCTGCCCTCCACCCTGCCCCTAAGTGATGTTACACACACTGCCATTACACTCTGCTTCCCCAGAGACCGGGGCCGCATGTGACATCCGTCAGGATATCGGCATTCTCCAGCCGGGGGTGGCCCTGCAAGAATTAATCCTACTTTACTCATGACATGACGTGAATGGATGTCGGAACAAGCTATTGAGAACCCAGCCGCTCGAGTTCATCCGCAGGTTATCATCAGCAGCGGCAGAGAGTGACGGTCAGGGCAGAGTGAGGGTCAGAGCAGAGAGTGAGGGTCAGAGCAGGGAGTGAGGGTCAGGGCAGGGAGTGACGGTCAGGGTAGGGAGTGACGGTCAGGGCAGGGAGTGACGGTCAGGGCAGGGAGTGACGGTCAGGGCAGGGAGTGACGGTCAGGGCAGGGAGTCAGGGAGTGAGGGTCAGGGAGTGAGGGTCAGGGAGTGAGGGTCAGGGAGTGAGGGTCAGGGCAGGGAGTGAGGGTCAGACCAGAGAGTGAGGGTCAGGGCAGAGTGAGGGTCAGAGCAGGGAGTGACGGTCAGGGCAGTGAGTGACGATCAGGGCAGAGAGGGTCAGGGCAGAGAGGGTCAGGGAGTGAGGGTCAGGCAGTGAGGGTCAGGGAGTGAGGGTCAGGGAGTGAGGGTCAGGGCAGAGAGTGAGGGTCAGAGCAGACTGAGGGTCAGGGCAGGGAGTGAGGGTCAGGGAGTGAGGGTCATGGCAGTGAGGGTCAGAGAGTGACGGTCAGGGAGTGAGGGTCAGGGAGTGAGGGTCAGAGCAGACTGAGGGTCAGGGCAGAGTGAGGGTCAGGGCAGGGAGTGAAGGTCAGGGAGTGTGGGTCAGGGCAGGGAGTGAGGGTCAGGGAGTGAGGGTCAGGGCAGGGAGTGACGATCAGGGCAGAGAGGGTCAGGGCAGAGAGGGCCAGGGAGTGAGGGTCAGGGAGTGAGGGTCAGGGCAGGGAGTGAGGGTCAGGGAGTGTGGGTCAGGGCAGGGAGTGAGGGTCAGGGAGTGAGGGTCAGGGTAGGGAGTGATGGTTAGCGCGGATACAGGCCCTTCGGCCACTGAGACCGTGCCAACCAGCGATACTGTCTTACACACGAGGGACAATTTATATATTTTTTTACCAAAGCCAATGAACCTACAAACCTGTGATTCTGCTTAACTCCCACATTCCAAAGACGTGTGAGTTTGTGGGTTAATTGGCCCTCTGTAAATTGCCCCTAGTGTTGTGGATACAACTCGTCTAAGGGTGATCGTTGGTGGGCGCGGATGCGATGGGCCGAAGAGCCTGTTTCCAAGCGACATCCCTAAACTAAACCAAACCAAACTAAAAACCAATACAGGCCCTTCGGCCCATTGAGTCCAATCCGACCATCAACCACCTCGTTGCAGTAATTTAACATTAATCCCATTATTTTAGTTTAGTTTAGAAATACAGCGCGGGAACAGGCCCCTCGGCCCACCGGGGCCGCGCTATCCAGCGATCCCCGCACACTAATACTATCCTACACACACACACTAGGGACAATTTACATTCACACCAAGCCAATTAACCTACAAACCTGCACGTCTTTGGAGTGTGGGAGGAAACCGAAGATCTCGGAGAAAACCAACGCGGGTCACGGGGAGAACGTACAAACTCCGTACAGACAGCGCCCGCAGTCGGGATGGAACCCGGGTCTCTGGCGCTGTCAGGCAGCAACTCTACTCTGTACAAATTTCATCAGGTTCCCCCAGAGCCTCAGACTGTGGGGCAGCAGTTTGTTGAAGAGGATTGTGAGGCATGGATTAATGTTCACATTGAGAGGCAGAGACTGGTTATGAGCCGTCAGCACGGGTTTGTGCACAGGAGATCAAAGACTGCTCTGACCTTTACTTTCTTGTAACTTCTGCTGATTCGTGTCTTTGGTATTCCTAGGGAATCAATTTACACATTTATTATAATGGCTGGCAAAAATCCAGAGGAAACTTGCAGCTTGCCAGGACTTTGGTTGGACCACATTTGGAGTATTGCGTGCAGTTCTGTTTTAGTTTCAGTTTAGTTTATTGTCACGTGTACCGAGGTACAACGAAAAGCTTTTGTTGCGTGCTGACCAGTCAGCGGAAAGACAACACTTGACTACAACAGAGCGGTTGACACGGCGCAGATACATGATAAGGGAATAAGGTTTAGTGCAAGGTAACGCCAGCAAAGTCCGATCAAGGATAGTCCGAGGGTTACCAAAGCCGCCCCTTTACAGGATAGATGTGGAGGCTTTGGAGAGGGTGGAGGTTTACCAGAATGTTGCCCGTGTTCCCAACAATGTTCCCAACGTTGGGGGAGTCCAGAATGTTCCCAATGTTGGGGGAGTCCAGAACCAGGGGCCACAGTTTAAGAATAAGGGGTAGGCCACTTAGAACTGAGATGAGGAAAAGCTTTTTCAGTCAGAGAGTTGTGAATCTGTGGAATTCTCTGCCTCAGAAGGCAGTAGAGGCCAATTCTCTGAATGCATTCAAGAGAGAGCTAGATAGAGCTCTTAAGGATAGCGGAGTCAGGGGGTATGGGGAGAAGGCAGGAACGGGGTACTGATTGAGAATGATCAGCCATGATCACATTGAATGGCGGTGCTGGCTCGAAGGGCCGAATGGCCTCCTCCTGCACCTATTGTCCATTGTCTGTTGTGTTGGAGGGTATCAGCTAGAAGGAGAGGTTGGATCGCCGGAGGCTGAGGGGAGATCTGGGAGAAGTGTATAATATTATGAGAGGCGGTCAGGGTGGCGCAGCGGTAGAGTTGCTGCCTTACAGCGAAGGCAGCGCCGGAGACCCGGGTTCCATCCCGACCACGGGCGCTGTCTGTCTATCTAGCTCTCTCTTGAATGCATTCAGAGAATTGGCCTCTACTGCCTTCTGAGGCAGAGAATTCCACAGATTCACAACTCTCTGACTGAAAAAGCTTTTCCTCGTGACCTGCGTGGGTTTTCTCCGGGAGCTCCGGTTTCCTCCCACACTCCAAAGACGCGCGGGTTTGTAGCTTAATCGGCCTGGTATCAATGTAAAGTCGCTCCTCGTGTGTGTGGGGTAGTGTTAGTGTGTGGGGGTCGCTGGTCAGCTTGGGCTGAGGAGCCTGTACCCGCGCTGTATCTCTAAACTAAACTAAAGTAAAGGTCAGACCACGCTGAGCAGACGGTGTAGTCAGTGCCTTCCACCTGCTCCTGCTCTGTATCTCCCCCCTCTCCACTCTCCACTCTCCCATCTGATGCGGTGTGTATTTAAAACGGTCTTTGTTTTAACAAACTAACTCGCATTTGCCATAAATGGAAGCAGGTCTCACTTAATGCTAATTTAATTAACTTTGCGAATGCAAAATGTCCTAATTTGAATACCAAGGCAATTAACAGCAAAGATCATTAAATAGCAATCACCAAAACCCAGGATCGAGCTTTAGCCTGTAGCGCAGGGAGCTGAGGGGGTGGGAGTGCAAACTGCGTGGAGTTATGAAGGGCACGAATTGGAGAGATGATGAGCAACCTTCCAGTTCAGTTCAGTCTCGTTCATTGTCACGTGTACCGAGGTACTGTGAAAGGCTTTGGTTGCGTGCATATTTGCATAGATGGGACCTTGAGGGCTGGCATGGACAAGATGGGCCGAGGGGCCTTTGTCGGTGCTGCAGGAGTCCGTGACCACTTGTAATGGTGCTCTGTGGGCCAGTCATCCTGGAAGGTGCTATGGAAATGCAGGACTTTCTTTACCTGTTAAATTGGTAACAGAGAGAGAGAGAGAGAGAGAGAATGAGAGAGAGAGAGTGAGTGAGTGTGTGTGTGTGTGAGAGAGAGAGAGAGAGAGAGAGAGAGAGAGAGAGAGAGAGAGAGAGAGAGAGAGAGAGAGAGAGAGAGAGAGAGAGAGAGAGAGAGAGAGAGAGAGAGCGAGAGAGAGAGAGAATGAGAGAATGAGAGAGAGAGTGGGAGACTGTGTGTGTGAGAGAGAGCGAGAGAGAGAGCGTGAGTGACAGGGAGACAGGGAGAGAGAGGGTGAAGAAAGTATTTCTCTAACTTTGTAACCCTTGCTTCCCCTCTCTCTGCAGCCAGTTTGCCTTCTGATTAAATGTTACTCTTTCTACGCCTCGTTGCCACCCCCTCAGCAAAAAATGATCCATTCTACATTTTCCTTGAGCAGCGTCCCCTTTGATCTCGCGTTTTCACGCCTTGCCCTTCCTTATCCATGCGTTTCCCTCTGTAAGTCTGAAGGGTCTCGACCCGAAACGTCACCCATTCCTTCTCTCCTGAGATGCTGCCTGTCCCGCTGAGTTACTCCAGCATTTTGTGAATAAATACCTTCTAGCTGTATAATATTTCACTTAGTATCGAAGGTAGACACAAAGTGCTGGAGTAACTCAGCGGGTCAGGCAGCATCTGTGGAGAACATGGATAGGTGACGTTTCACAGAGTGCTGGAAAGAAGGAATGGGCGACGTTTCGGGTCGAGACGTGTATTTTTGTGGTGGGTTTTGTTTGGACTTATTTCATACTGTAAATATTATTGTAAATAATTGATGAAGTTATTTTTGGTTAAAAGACCAGATTGTTTTGTGGGACTGTGGAGCGGCCAGAGTGTGGTTGCAGCACATGGAGGCTGCGGTTGTTCCTGGACTGTCACAGGGCGTGTGATGAGATGGGTGACCCTGGGTGGAACCTATTAGCCTGACAGCGCAGACACTGTGATGTGTCTGGGGCAGCACATGATAGATAGCAGGTTAGCCCGCGATGGCGTGGTGCGGATAACAACTTATAAGCCTGTCTGCTCCTCACCAACTCCCCCCAATCTCAACCAGCAACCTCCAGCTCTTTGCAATTACCTGCACGATGCACCACCGAGTCCCGTGATCACAGGCGGCCAACACTACACCCTAGTCTATGTAACATAGAATGGTTAAACCTCCTCTGTGTTATCCCACTGTATCACCCACTCCCGACACACCAGGGGCAATTTACAAACCGACAAACCCGCACGTCTTTGGGATGTGAGAGGAGGCAGTGGAGGCCAATTCTCTGAATGCATTCAAGAGAGAGATAGATAGAGCTCTTCAGGATAGTGGAGTCAGGGGGTATGGGGAGAAGGCAGGAACGGGGTACTGATTGAGAATGATCAGCATTATCACAGTGAATGGTGCTACTGGCTCGAAGGGCCGAATGGCCTCCTCCTGCACCCATTGTCTATTGTCTTTTGAAACCGGAGCGCCCGGGGGAAACCCACGCCGTCACGGGGAGAACGTGCAAACTCCACACTGACAGCGCCCGAGGTCAGGTTTAAACCACCGGGTCTCTGCCGCTGTGAGGCAGCAGCTCTACCCGCTGCACCACCGCTAAAAGACAATTCTGCCTGGTGGTTAATTGCTGAAGGTTTAGTTTAGATTGGTTCAGTTTAGTCTTCAGTCTAGGATGGTTCAGTTGCCTGATAACAGCTGGGAAGGTCCAAGGGAGATAATGCTGGGGTTGTATAAGGCGCTGGTCACGCCGCATTTGGAATATTGTGGGCAATTTAATGCGCCATACTATCTGAGGAAGGATGCGCTGGCCCTGGAGAGGGTCCAGAGGAGGTTTACAAGGATGATCCCAGGAATGAGTGGGTTAACATATGATGAGCGTTTGACGGCACTGGGCCTGTACTCACTGGAGTTTAGAAGAATGAGGGGGGACCTCATTGAAACGTACAGAACAGTGAAAGGCCTGGACAGACTGGATGTGGAGAGGATGTTTCCACTAGTGGGAGAGTCTGGGACCAGAGGGCACAGTCTCAGAATTAAAGGACGTTCTTTTAGGAAGGAGATGAGGAGGAATTTCTTTAGTCAGAGGGTGGTGAATCTGTGGGATTCATTGCCACAGACGGCTGTGGAGGCCAAGTCAGTGGATATATTTAAGGCAGAGATGGATAGATTTATGATTAATACGGATGTCAGAGGCTATGGTGGGGAAGGCAGGAGAATGGGGTTAGGAGGGAGAGATAGATCAGCCATGATTGAATGGCGGAGTAGACTAGATGGGCCGAATGGTTTAATTTTGCTCCTATCACTTATGATCTTATGAAGCTGTCCCTGAATCTGGAGGTGTGCGTTTTCACACTTCTGTACCTCTTGGCCAATGAGAGAGGGGAGAAGAGGAAGTGGCCGGGTCAGACTGGCCCTTGGTGACGCTGCTGGCCTTGCCGAGGCAGCATGAGGTGTAGATGGAGTCAATGGAAGGGAGGTTGGTTTGTGTGATGGTCTGGGCTGCGTCCACAACTCTCCGCAGTTTGATGGGGAGGCAGAGAGGGGTTAGGGTCGCCAACTGTCCCGTATTAGCTGGGACATCCCGTATTTTGGGCTAAATTGGTTTTGTCCGGTATGGGACCGCCCTTGTCCCGCATTAGTAGGGTTGCCAACTTCCTCACTCCCAAATACGGGACAACGGGTGACCTCACCTTGTCCCGTATTTGGGAGTGAGGACGTTGGCAGCCCTGGGTGGGGGAGTCAATTGTAGCGATGAATCTTTTCCTGCCCGCTCCCAGCCCCGGCACATTGCGCAGTTCAAAAGCTCCCTGAGCAGCGGGTGGAGCCGATGCCTCACAACGCCAGAGACCCGGGTCCGATCCCGACCACGGGCGCTGTCTGTACGGAGTTTGTACGTTCTCCCCGTGACCCGCGTGGGTTTTCACCAGCATCCTCGGTTTCCTCCCACACTCCAAAGACGTGCAGGTTTGTAGGTTAATTGGCTTGTTGTAAGTGTAAATTGTCCCTAGTGTGTGTGTGTGGGTGTGTGGGAAAGTGTTAGTGTGCGGGGATCGCCTCCGCTCTCCTCCCTGCACTCCAAAGACAAGGTAGGCCATTTAGAACTGAGATGAGGAAAAACTTTTTCAGTCAGAGTTGTGAATCTGTGGAATTCTCTGCCTCAGAAGGCAGTGGAGGCCAATTCTCTGAATACATTCAAGAGAGAGCTAGATAGAGCTGTTAAGGATAGCGGAGTCAGGGGGTATGGGGAGAAGGCAGGAACGGGGTACTGAATGAGAATGATCAGCCATGATCACATTGAATGGCGGTGCTGGCTCGAAAGGCCGAAAGGCCTCCTCCTGCACCTATTGTCTAGTTCAAGATTTCAAGATCAATTTATTGTCACATGTACCAAATAAGGTGCAGTGAAATTTGAGTTGCAAAGACGCACAGGTTTGTAGGTTAATTGGCTTGGTGTAAAATGTAAAGGAGTCCCTCGAGTGTGTGTGTGTGTGTGTGTGTGTGTGTGTGTGTGTGTGTGTGTGTGTGGGATAGTGTTAGTGTGCGGGGATCGCTGGTCGTTGCGGACCCGGTGGGCCGAAGGGCCTGTTTCCGTGCTGTATCTCTAAACTAAACTAAAACTAAAGGGGAAAAAAATCGAGGATAATGTAGGGAGAGAGAAAAATAACTGACGGGCACGAGAGAGGCTGAGATATTTACGGGCCATTACTGCTTCCTCTTCACAGTCCACAGGTTCGAAGTCGTTACTTCATTACTATATTTTCACTTTAACTCTCTTGTTGAATTTAATGGGCACATTTTAATATTTATTGTCATTTAAAAAACTATTTCCATATTTATCAATGGCAAGTAAATCACAATCTCTGGCTGCTGCGGGCTTTATTAATTCACATCTGTGTTTATAACCAGGATTAGATTCTTGCTGCCATCCCTGCTCCCCATCATCTGAGAGCCTCTCCTGGCCACGTTCTCCCCCCCTACCCCTACCCCTACCCCGGGGGTCACGCATCCTCCCTCTGCCCTGTCCTTCACCAAGACTTTGCACCCCCCCCGCTGTTAGTTTAGTTTGGTTTAGTTTAGTTTAGAGATACAGCGCGGAAACAGGCCCTTCGGCCCACCGAGTCCGCACCGACCAGCGATCCCCGCGCACTAACACCGCCCCACACACACTATTGACCATTTACAATTATACCGAGCCAATTAACCTACAAACCTGTACGTCTTTGGAGTGTGGGAGGAAACCGGAGTTTGTGCGTGTGTGCATTCGTGAGTGTGCATACAGTCAGTGTGTGAGTGTGTGTGTGTGTGTGGTGTGAGTGTGTGCGTGTGGTGTGAGTGTGTGTGTGTGGTGTGAGTGCGTGTGGGGGAGTGTGGTGTGTGTGTGGGGGGGGGGGGGTATGTGTGTGTGTGTGTGTGTGTGTGTGTGTGTGTGTGTGTGTGTGTGTGTGGTGTGTGAGTGTGTGTGTGTGTGTGTGTGTATGTGTGTGTGTGTTGTGTGTGTGTGGGTAGTGTGTGCGTGCATGTATGTGTGCATGCATGTGAGTGTGAGTTTATGTGTGTATGTTCGTGCAGATGTGTGTGTAACAACACGCATGTAGGTTTGAATGTGTGCATGCACATGTGTGTGTGCACTTGACGGTTCCATGGATGAAAGGTTTGGAGAGACATGGGCCAAATGTGGGCAAATGGGCCAGGCTGAGATGGGGCATCTTGGTTGGCATGGACAAGATGGGCTGAAGGGTCTGTTTCTATACCGTATGTCTCTTTATATACGTGCAGGAAGGAACTGTAGATGCTGGTTTACACCGAAGATAGACACAAAATGCTGGAGTAACTCAGCGGGACAGGCAGCATCTCTGGAGAGAAGGAATGGGTGACGTTTCGAGTCGGGACCCATCTTCAGATTTCTTTGCCAGACTACTGGTGGGTTTCGACCCGAAACTTCACCCATTCCTTCTCTCCAGAGATGCTGCCTGTCCCGCTGAGTTACCCCAGCGTTTTGTGTCCACCTTCAGTGTAGACCAGCGTCTGCAGTTCCTTCCTGCAGATGCTGCTTTACACTGAAGATAGGCACAAAAAGAGAGAGCCAGGACTTCAGTCACCCAGCTGCTGGTTCATCTCTTTCTGTGCGTGGAGCTGGTGTTCTGGGGAGGAGGTGGGCTTTGGGGTTTTCACGTGGTCGTGTTGGGGGGAGAGGGTGTGGGGAAGGTAAGTGTTGGATCGGCTGCTTCATCAACTCCCATGTTTAAACTAAACCTGGGCTTCTAGTGCAACCCAGTGGCGGGTAGAGAGAACTGCAGCTGCAACACCACCTCATATTTCACTTGGGCAGCTTACACCCCAGCGCTGTGAACATTGACTCCTCTAACTTCAAGTAACCCTTGCTTTCCTCTCTCTCTCCATCCCACCCCCTTCCCAGTTCTCCGACCGGTCTTGCTGTCTCCGACCACATTTTATCTCTGTTTAGGAAAATAACTGCAGATGCCGGTACAAATCAAAGGTATCACAGCTGCAGTAACTCAGCGGGTCAGGCAGCGTCTGTGGAGAACATGGATAGGTGATGTTTCACAGAGTGCTGGAGTAACTCAGCAGGTCAGGCAGCATCTCTGGAGAACATGGATAGGTGATGTGGTGATGTTTCACAGAGTGCTGGAGTAATTCAGCGGTTCAGGCAGCTTACACCCCAGCGGATACATGGCAGATGCAGTTTAATGTAGATAAGTGTGAGGTTATTCACTTTGGAAGTAAGAATAGAAAGGCAGATTATTATCTGAATGGTGTCAAGTTAGGAGGAGGGGGAGTTCAACGAGATCTGGGTGTCCTAGTGCATCAGTCAATGAAAGGAAGCATGCAGGTACAGCAGGCAGTGAAGAAAGCCAATGGAATGTTGGCCTTCGTAACAAGAGGAGTTGAGTATAGGAGCAAAGAGGTCCTTCTACAGTTGTACCGGGCCCTGGTGAGACCGCACCTGGAGTACTGTGTGCAGTTTTGGTCTCCAAATTTGAGGAAGGATATTCTTGCTATGGAGGGCGTGCAGCGTAGGTTCACTAGGTTAATTCCCGGAATGGCGGGACTGTCGTATGTTGAAAGGCTGGAGCGATTGGGCTTGTATACACTGGAATTTAGAAGGATGAGGGGGGATCTTATTGAAACATATAAGATAATTAGGGGATTGGACACATTAGAGGCAGATAACATGTTCCCAATGTTAGGGGAGTCCAGAACAAGGGGCCACAGTTTGAGAATAAGGGGTAGGCCATTTAGAACGGAGATGAGGAAGAACTTTTTCAGTCAGAGGGTGGTGAAGGTGTGGAATTCTCTGCCTCAGAAGGCAGTGGAGGCCAGTTCGTTGGATGCTTTCAAGAGAGAGCTGGATAGAGCTCTTGAGGATAGCGGAGTGAGGGGGTATGGGGAGAAGGCAGGAACGGGGTACTGATTGAGTGATCAGCCATGATCGCATTGAATGGCGGTGCTGGCTCGAAGGGCTGAATGGCCTACTCCTGCACCTATTGTCTATTGTCTATTGTCTATCTCTGGAGAACATGGATAGGTGATGTTTCACAGAATGCTGGAGTAACTCAGCGGGTCAGGCAGCATCTGTGGAGAACATGGATAGGTAACGTTTCACAGAGTGCTGGAGTAACTCGGCAGGTCAGGCAGCATCTCTGGAGAACATGGATAGGTGACGTTTCAGGTCAGGACCACACCAGACCCAAAACAATGCCTACCAATGTTCAGAATCTTCGGCATAATCCAGCGTCTGCACTTCCTTCCTACACATTTTGTCTGCTCCACTGCAAAATCTCCTCAAGGTTCTCCTCCTCTCTCCAATGAGAGTTCTTCAACATCCAACATCCTCTCTCCCTGCTCCCCCTCTCTGATCCCTCAAGCTCTATTAGTACGGTTGCCAACTTCCTCACTCCCAAATACAGGACAAGGTGACGTCACCGCCATTGGTGGAGCAGGAGCACGTGGCCGCTGACTGGGTGAGGTCACGTGGGGCGCGGGGCGGTTACGTCACCCTTTGCCCCTTATTTGGGAGTGAGGAAGTTGGCAACCCTACTAATACGGGACAAGGGCAGGTCCCGTATGGGACAAACTAATTTAGCCCAAAATACGGGATGTCCCGCCTAATACAGGACAGTTGGCAACCCTATCGGGTAGATAGGTGGACTATCTTTAAACAGACATCACTGGTACTTTACCTTGCACTAAACTTTATTCCCTTAGTCATGTATCTGTACAGTGAGGACAGCTCGATTGTAATCGTGTGTTGTCTTCCCACTGACTGGATAGCACGTGACAAAAAGCTTTTCACTGTACCTCGGTACACGTGACAATAAACTGAACTGATATGGGGCAAGTGTAGGCATGTGGGTCTAGTGTAGAAGGGACATCTTGGTCAGCATGCCCAAGTTGGGCCGAATGGCCTGTTTCAGTGCTGTGGGTCTGAATAACTCCATCTCTTCATGAGAAAGATGTTTGCCAATAGTTTTTGGCAAGTGGCTGATAAAGGTCTCATACATCACGGTACTTTATCTGTCAGTGACATCCTTTCAACAGAAGCAACATAACAGACAAGATTTTTATTACCAGTGGGACATGCAAATACTTCAGCTACTTAGAAGAGTTGAATTACTACCCTCTTCCCGAGTCCCTGACTTACCATTGGCTTCCCTGGTGGAGGCTTTGTGTTTGAGTAAATGTACAAAGACAAAATTATGCCCATCTCCAGTTATTGCAAAATCACCCACATACCAAACAGGCAGGAACAACTCAATGACTTCTGGATGTGGTGAATCCCCCAACTAGTGTTGCCAACTGTCCCATATTAGACGGGACATCCCGGATTTTGGGCTAAATTGGTTTGTCCCGTACGGGACCGCCCTTGTCCTGTATTCAGCCCCCGAGCCGCTGACAGTGTGGGCTAACGGAGTGTGTTGGGGGAGTGGGGCCGAGTGTGTTTGCCTGACGGAAGTTGCGCAGCAACCCACCCCCCAGCCCAGGCAGCCGCCATTGGTGGAGCGGGAGCATGTGGCCGCTGGCTGGGTGAGGTCATGTGGGGCGCGGGGCGGTGACGTCACCTTGTCTCATATTTGGGAGTGAGATAGTTGGCAACCCCTACCCCCAAATGAACTGACTCTGGGATTGACTGAGTGACAGATACAGCATGGACACAGGCCCTTCGGCCCGCCGAGTCCATGCTGACCATCCACCACCCGTTCACACCTAGTTCTACGTTCCCCCACTTTCCCATCCACTCCCCACACACCAGCGACAATTTACAGAGAGCTGATTGATCTGCAAACCCGCAGGTGTTTGGGACACATGGGAGGAAACCGGAGCACCCGGAGGAAACCCAGGTGGTCACAGGAAGAACGTACAAACTCCACACACAGATTGCACCCAAGGACAGGATCGAACCCTGGTCTCTGGTGCTGTGAGGCAGTGACTCTACCTGCTGCACCACAGACCTGCCAACATCACACTAGAACTCAGGCACCACTGACAGTGCAACACTCTCCCAGTGATAGACACATAGAGTGATACAGTGCGGAAACAGGCCCTTCGGCCCAACTCGCCCACACCAGCCAACATGTCCCAGATACCATCTGCATGCATTTGGCTCATATCCCTCCAAACCTGTCCTATCCATGTACCTGTCTAACTGTTTCCTAAGTGTTGGGATAGTCCCAGCCTCAACTACCACCTCCGGCAGCTCGGTCCATACACCCACCACCCTCTGTGTGAAAAAGTTACCCCTCAGGTCCCTATTAGAACTTTTCCCTCTCACCTTAAACCTCTGCCCTCTGGTTCTCGATCTCCGAGGTGCAGTATTATAGAGTTCTCAGTATTGTACCTCATCAGAAGGACAGGGATAGACGCAAAATGCTGGAGTAACTCAGCGGGTCAGCCAGCATCTCTGGAGAGAAGGAATGGGTGACGTTTCGGGGTCAAAACCCTTCTTCAGACTCAGGGAAAAGGGAAATGAGAAATATAGATATAGAAAGATAGAAACATAGAAACGTAGAAAATAGGTGCAGGAGTAGGCCATTCGGCCCTTCAAGCCAACACTGCCATTCAATATGATCATGGCTGATCATCCACAATCAGTACCCCGTTCCTGCTTTCGCCCCATATCCCTTGATTCCGTTAGCCCTAAGAGCTAAATCTAACTCTCTCTTGAGTGTGTGATGGGTCAGTGTAGAGAGATCTTTGTGTGGGAAGGAACTGCAGCTGCTGGTTTACACCAAACGTAGACACAAAATGCTGGTGTAACTCAGTGGGACAGGCAGCATCTCGGGAGAGAACGAATGGGTGGCGTTTCGGTTCGAGACTGAAGAAGGATCGGGTCAGTCTGAAGAAGGATCTCGTCTCGAAACATCGCCCATTCCTCCTCTAGAGATGCTGCCTGACCTGCTGAGTTACTCCAGCACTCTGTGTCTGTCTTCGATTCTTCCCTGCTGTTCTCAGATGACTGAAGGGCCGCGCTGGAGCGAGATATGAGCGTTAATCGTAGAGTAGAGATGGAAGCCAAAGGGAGTGGAGATGGATAGGAGCCACGATAGGAGCCACGATGGGAGCCACGATAGGAGCCACGATAGCCAATTACCGGAGGGAGAACATGTCTCATTTTGGGAACATCTTCAAAACTCGAGTTAATAAAAGGTTGTTGTGCTGAAGTCTTGGTTCACATTCCCGCCTCTCCAGGGCATCGTTGGAGGTTCTTGCTTTTATTTGACTTGTTCATCTCCCCTCTTCCCATCTCTCAGCTGGGCACTCTGCGTGCGTTTGACTTTCACCTGTTTAATCTGAATCCTTGCGCAGGGTGGGAACGGGCAAGTGTGGGGGGGTGGGGGGTGAGAAACAGTCCTTGTAACTCAGAGACAGGATGAGAAGGGGGGGGGGAATGCAGAGAGATGCCTTGCGATGGGCAGGTCCCCAGTCCATGCCACTGAGAGCATCAGCAAACCACCACACGACCATCAAAGCTTCCGAGTTGCCTTGGAAACCAGCATCTGCTAGTTCCAGCCCAGAGATCCTCCTTAACTGAAAATGTACCTTCGACAAAAAAAATGTTCTTTAATCAGGCAACGCAGCAAACCTCGGCCCCCGTAAGAATCAACACTCCCTGGGCGGCACGGTGGTGCAGCGGGTAGAGCTGCTGCCTCACAGCAACCCGGGTTGCATCCTGACTACGGGGGCTGTCTGTGCGGAGTTTGCACGTTGTCCCCGTGAGAGACGTGCAGGGACTGGAGGGATTATGGATCACGTGCATGCAGACGAGATGAGTTCATGTTCAGCACGGGCACTGTGGGCTGAAGGGCCTGTTCCTGTGCTGTGTTGCTCCATGTTCTGGGCTCATTGTAAAGTTCACAGCCTCCAATCCAACAACACAGCAGGGAGTTTTAATTCCTCGACCTGGTTTGCAATCCACCCACAACCCGTCCTGTGCCCAACCTACCCGCCTCCCTGCCCCTCCACCCCCCACCCCCCCCCCCCCCCCCCCGCCCTTCATTTCCAACCTCCTGACCATTGCTGAACTCCGTCGCTCCATCACCCACGGCCTGGGTTAGAAACAGAGGTGCTGATGAATGGAATGCATATTGAATGGAGGTGCTTGCCCTCGAAGGGCCGAATGGCCTACTCCTGCACCTATGTGTCTATGTTCCTATGTTTCAGTGTATCTATGCTTCTATGTTTCTATGTTTCTATGTCTCTATGTATCTATGTTTCTATGTATCTATGTATCTATGTATCTATGTTTCTATGTATCTATGTATCTATGTATCTATGTTTCTATGTCTCTATGTCTCTATGTATCTATGTATCTATGTTTCTAAGTGTCTATGTTTCTATGTGTCTATGTTTCTATGTTTCTATGTTTCCATGTTTCCATGTTCCCATGTTCCCAAGTTCCCAAGTTCCCATGTTCCCATGTTCCCATGTTCCCATGTTCCTATATGTCTATGTGTCTATGTTCTTATGTTTCTATGTTCCTATGTTCCTATGTTTCTATGTGTCTATGTTTCTATGATCGGCAAGAGCAGGGGCTAGCCGTGCTGAGTTACAGCACGTGCTAGCGTGTTTCACACGTGTGGTACACGTGCGCAAAGGAAGTAGGAAGAGTCTCTTCAGAGACTTGTGAAGCTTGACTGCTGTGTTCAAAAGTCTGCTCACCCCAGAAACCTGTTCACCTGATGTCTGAGACAAACTTCAAAGCACAGCTGGAAACACAGATTTAGTTATTTAGTTTATATGCAGGAAAATAACTGCAGATGCTGGTTCCATCGAAGGTGGACACAAAATGCTGGAGTAACTCAGCGGGTCAGGCAGCATCTCTGGAGAGAGAGAATGGGTGACGTTTCGGGGAGATGCTCCTTTAGAAAGGAGATGAGGAGGAAGTTCTTCAGTCAGAGGGTGGTGAATCTGTGGAAGTCTTTGCCACAGACGGCTGTGGAGGCCAAGTCAGTGGATATTTTTAAAGTGGAGATTGACAGGTTCTTGATTAGTACGGGTGTCAGGGGTTACGGGGAGAAGGCAGGAGAATGGGGTTGGGAGGGAAAGATAGATCAGCCATGATTGAATGGTAAAGTAGACTTGATGGGCCGAATGGCCTATTGCTGCTCCTATGACTTATGAACATGAAGTCATGGAATGAAATCCATTAACACAGGGCGGCACGGTGGCGCAGCGGTAGAGTTGCTGCCTTACAAGCACTCACAGCGCCAGAGACCCGGGTTCGATCCCGACTATGGGCGCTGTCTGTACGGAGTTTGTACGTTCTCCCCGTGACCTGTGTGGGTTTCCTACAGGTGCTCCGGTTTCCTCCCAAACTCCAAAGGCGGACGGGTCGGTAGGTTAATTGTCTTGGATAAAATTGGAATATGGTCCATCTGGTGTGAGTGTGGGAGGGCGAAAGTGTACGGGGTGATGGCTGGTCGGCACAGACTCGGTGGGCCGAAGGGCCTGTTTCCATGCTGTGCCTCTGAACTAAACAGAGACGATTATTTGGTGAGTAAGAGCGATGCAGGGTGGAAGAAGGGTCCCCTATCTGAAACGTCACCAGCTCCTTCTCTCCAGAGACGTTGCCTGTCCCCACTGAGTTACTCCGGCTTTTTGTGTCTGTCTTCGGTTTACACCAGCATCTGCACTTGCTCCCTGCCCAGGCTTGCCAGTGATCGAAGGCAGCTGGCTCTTGGTAGTGTAAATCCCAGTGCAGAAGGGGGTGGTGGGTGGGTGGGGAGAGGGGAAGGGGGGTGGAGGGGGGTAAACAGCAAGCAAAATAAATAAAAATCTGGCACAGTCTCGGCCTGGACTGCTGAGACTGCAGGTGCCTGCAATTGATGCTAATGGCAGCAGTGGATTGTTTATTGTGCTAGTCTGTATGATTGCATCGCTCAATATGCATTAGACAACCAACTGCTTAGTAAAAGGAGGGGAACGGTTTCCAAACCGAAATAATAATGATATAAAAAACGATAATATGAAGGAAATAAACGGAGCGGGAGTGCGTGTGGGGTGAGAGGCAATACGCTGTTCGCACCATTAACCTGCACATAACAAAGAGGCCAATCACAGATATTAAATGCAGTGTGAGGGGGGGGGGGGGGGGGGGTGGGAATGCTGTTCGTGTCTGCAGGCTTTGCGGATCTTAATTGATCTTTTAATGCATCAGGATGAAGCTTTCAATTCTGCAGCTTATTTCATTGAATTACCAGGCCTGCACACAGTGATTTATGCAAGAGGTTTGTCCCAGGGTCCCAGGGAACCCGCGGCCTGCTCCACAACACAGCCTTTGCTCTGCACACGCAATGATGTTAAATCACTGAGGCGATGCGGGCGGAGAGGCCCAGGTGCCCGGGTGATGCCATATTTGTAAAACCCTGTATATTCATGCCAGTCTGCCAGGGCACAATCTCCCCTCCCTCCGGCCCACAGCAAGTTATTGTGTGAGTGTGTGTGTCAGTGTGTGTGTGTGTGCATGTGTGTATGTTTGTGTGTGTGTGTGTGTGTGTGTGTGTGTGTGTGTGTGTGTGTGTGTGTGTGTGTGTGTGTGTCTGTCTGTGTGTGTCTCTGTGTGTGTGTGTGTGTGTGCACCTGTGTGTGTGTGTGTGTGTGTGTGTGTGTGTGTGTGTGTGTGTGTGTGTGTGTGTGTGTGTGTGTGTGTGTGTGTGTGTGTGTGTGTGTGTGTGTGTGCAGCTGAAAGCAAAATATAAAATGGGAAAATATATATCTCTGTGTTGGAAGGAACTGCAGATGCTGGTTTAAACCGAGGATGGACACACAAAAAGCTAGAGCGGGACAGGCAGCATCTCTGGAGAGAGGGAATGGGAGCCTCCAGAGCCTCACCTTTGCTGAAAACACAACTGTTCTCAGCACCACACAGAGTGTTGGAGTATCTCAGCGGGTCAGGCAGCATCTGTGGAGAACATGGATAGGTGACGTTTCACAGAGTGCTGGAGTAACTCAGCGGGTCAGGCAGCATCTCTGGAGAACATGGACAGGTGATGTCTTGGGTCGGAACCCTTCTTCAGATTAAAAAGAGTCTGAAGACGGGTCCTGACCTGAAACATCGCCCGTCCATGTTCTCCAGAGACGCTGCCTGACACACAATAGTCCTGGACACACTATGCTGGAGTAACTCAGCGGGTCAGGCAGCGTCTCTGGAGGAAAGGAATGGGTGACGTTTCGGGTTGAGGCCCTTCTTCAGACAGAGACTCAGGGCTCTATCTTTTAGCCCCAAAAAGTCACCTATTCCTTTTCTCTAGAGGTCTGGCCCGCTGAGTTACTCGAGCATTTGTTGTCAATTGTCGATGTAATCCAGCATCTGCAGTTCCTTCCTGCACACATTGTCTGGCCCTCTGTGCTAGACTCGGTGTCTTGGCACACAGTGCTTCAGACTGCAGCAGCACCGTACACATGCCAACACCATGGCTGTAAACAGGGAGCTTCACTTGGAATGATGACTGCCTGCTGCTGACACAGGCTGCAATCCAGACACTGTGCAAGCTTCGTTCCACACTGTCTGACTGAGCTGCCAAATTCTCTCTCATTGCTGTTTTAATAGCGCCATTAAAATTGTTTTTGTTTTTTTCGTCCTGTCTTGCAACCTGGAAATTGCTTGTTTGTAAAGAACGTGTGTGCTCATTTCAAAGATGGACACAAAACGCTGGAGGTAACTCAGCGGGACAGGCAGCATCTCTGCAGAGAAGGGGAGTCTGGAGAAGGGTCTCGACCCGAAACGTCACCCATTCCTTCTCTCCAGAGACGCCACCTGTCCCGCCGAGTTACTCCAGCATTTCATGTCTATCTTCGGTGTAAACCAGCATCTGCAGTTCCTTCCCACACATCATTTGGTCATTTTGTGTCTGTCTTCGATGTGGGAAGGAAGGTAGACACTGGAGTAACTCAGCGGGACAGGCAGCATCTCTGGAGAGAAGGAATGGGCAACGTGTCGGGTGTCTCCGTTCATTTGGCACATAAATGGGATGGTCCTCGATATCAGGGCGGCACGGAGGCGCAGCGGGTAGAGCCGCTGCCTCACGCGCCAGAGACCCGGGCTGGATCTGACCTTGGGCGCTGTCTGTGTGGAGTCGGCAGGTTCTCCCTGTGGATGAGTGGGTCTGCTCCAGGGTGCTCGGGTTTCTACCCACATCCCTCGCTCGTGGTCCATGTTGTGAGTGGGGGCCGTTCTCCAAACCGATGGTCCTGGGAGGAGGAGGCTGGAGGGCGGGGGACAGGAGCAAAGCCTGGCAAGTGATAGGTGGATAAGGTGGGGGAAGGTTGGAATGGCTGATGGGGTGGAGTCAGCCACAAATGCTGGAGGTGGAACGGAGACAAAGGGCATCAGATAAGGAGTGGGATAGAATGGAGAAGCATTTCACTGTACCTCGGTACACGTGACGATAACCTAAACTGAACTCGTGCAGGAAGGAACTGCAGATGCTGGTTCCAACCGAAGATAGACACAGAGTGCTGGAGTAACTCAGCGGGTCAGGCAGCATCTCTGGAGAGAAGGAATGGGTGACGTTTCGGGTCGAGACCCTCCTTCAGACTGAGAGTCAGGGGAGGGGGAGGGGGAGACACAGAGATAAGGAAGTGTAAGGTGAGAGAACGAGACATCAAAGGGGATGAGGTTCAAGAAAAATGTGGAATAGATCATTGTTAGCCAGGAGGACATAAGAAGGGTTTCGACCCGATACGTCACCCATTCCTTCTCTCCAGAGATGCTGCCTGTCCCGCTGAGTTACTCCCGCATTTTGTGTCTATCTTCGGTTTAAACCAGCATCTGCAGTTCCTTCCTGCACGCAACAACATAGCAAACAGAGGTCAAATGTAATCAGGGACAGTCAGACTGGACTGGAGAGGGAAAGCAAGGGTTGCTGCTTCTGCTGAGACTGTTAATGTGTCGTTGTTGGGGCTTTGGAGGTTATTGATTTCCCTGCCTTTGTTCTGATGTGTTTCAGTGCAATTCGAAGACATCGCGATGGTCCCGGCTCAAGACTTGTCCAGCATTCTGAAGCAAGGCTATCTGGAGAAGAAACGCAGAGGTACCGCGCAGTCAAACTGAAGCAGGGTCTCGCCCCCAACCTTCTCCCCACAGACGCTGCCTGTCCCACTGGGTTACTCCAGCACTTTGAGTCCATCTTTCAGTGTGAACCAGCATCTGCAGAGTGGGATTCTCTGCCACAGAAGGCAGCGGAGGCCAATTCACTGGATGCTTTCAAGAGAGAGATAGATGTAGCTCTTCGGGCTGATGGAATCAAGGGATGTGGGGTGAAAGCAGAAACGGGGTACTGATTTTGGATGATCAGCCATGATTATATTGAATGGCGGTGCTGGTTCGAAGGGCCGAATGACCTCCTCCTGCACTTATTTTCTACATTTCTATGTTTCTCCGTCCCCTGCACGGGCAGAGATACATTCCTCTCTTTCACAACCTCCCCTTTGTGACCTACAGTGGAATCCCAGAGATGCACGCGGAACACTGAAGACAGACACAGAGTGCTGGAGTAACTCAGCGGGTCGGGCAGCATCACTGGAGAGAAGGAATGGGTGACGTTTCCGGTCGAGACCCTCCTTCAGACTGGTACCTCCTTTACAGGTCTTCTCTCCAGAGATGCTGCCTGACCCGCTGAGTTACTTGTGTCTGTCTTCGTTTGTAAACCATCATCTGCAGTGTCTCACTACAGAGATGGATATGCTGTGTTTACAGTCATTTAGATTCCCTGTGTCTTGATCGCTGCCGGCTGGGTGAAGATGCGTTTGGATTCACCTTCACCTGCACGTCATTTATTATTTTGTTTGCTTAGGTAAGGCATCTCCCTACCCCCCCCCCCCCCCCCCCACCCCCCCCATCATCACTCTCGGCTGCAGAGTTTAATCTGCACAAATCTTTCCTCATAACTCATCCCCTCTGCACCCTTGCAATCAGTCTTCATTGCCAGCGAAGATACTAGAGGAACAAGATGGACCACTCCGTTGAAATCGCCTATTACTGAAGTGTAGTACTCAACGGAGCATAACGGCCACCATTTTAGTAGGCAAAACCTGCCGTTCGTTACGCCTCTCGCAGTGTAACCAGTGTTTTGGGGGAACAGTGTGTGTGACGATACCATTAAAATGCAGAATATATCTCACAGATTTTTGTTATTTTTCTTTTAAAATGTTTCTGCACGTTTCTGCCTACTAAATTGGCGCCTTGACGTACCACGGTTTTTAGGGTCGAGTGGTCTATCTCGCTCCTCTAGTATCTTTGATTGCCAGTGCATAGAAACATAGAAACATAGAAAATCGGTGTAGGAGGAGGCCATTCGGCCCTTCGAGCCAGCACCACCATTCATTGTGATCATGGCTGATCGTCCACAATCAGTAACCCGTGCCTGCCTTCTCCCCATATCCCTTGATTCCACTATCCTCTAGAGCTCTATCTAACTCTCTGTTAAATCCATCCAGTGATTTGGCCTCCGCTGCCTTCTGCGGCAGAGAATTCCACAAATTCACAACTCTCTGGGTGAAAAAGTTTCTTCTCACCTCAGTTTTAAATGGCCTCCCCTTTATTCTAAGACTGTGCGGCCCCTGGTTCTGGACTCCCCCAACATCGGGAACATTTTTCCTGCATTGAGCTTGTCCAGTCCTTTTACAATTTGATATGTGTATATATTGTATATATATTACATGGTGGCACAGGCTGGAGATCTGTGTGAATGGAACTCTGCCTGCTGTTCTGGACTAGGGGAGCTGCCAACTATCTCACTCCCAAACACGGGACAAGGTGACGTCACCGCCCCGCGCCCCCGCGCCCCCACGTGACCCCCACCCCAGCCAGCGGCCACCTGCTTCCCGCTCCACAAATGGCGGCCGCCTGGGCCGGGAGGCGGGTTGCTAGGCAGCCTCCGTTAGGCGAACGCACTCCGTTAGCCTGCACTGTCCCCGGCCGACAGCGGCCCACGGGCCTAGCAGGTTGCCTAGCAACCCGCCTCCCTGTCCCGCTGGCAATCCTAGCTCCAGGTAGAATTCCTAATTATTCCCACTTCATTTCATCACAGGGGAAGGAACCAGGGGAGGTAAATAGATTACTTCACTCCCCATCCAAAAAAATGTACAGTTTAAACGTGCACTCAGAACAATAAAGATAATATCTCGAAAACCACTTAAGAATACTCACAGCTGCTGCAGCACAGTGGTGTGCAGCATCTATATTGGAAAGATCGTGGAGAAGATGAGAGAAGAGATTGAGCAGGTTGATGCCAGAACTGAGTTGCTAAAACACTCAGGGAGATTAGAGGGGGTGGTTTTCACTAGTTCAGATGGTCTAGGAGCAGAATTAGACCATTCGGTCCATCGAGTCTACTCCGCCATTCAATCACGGCTGATCTATCTCTCCCTCCTAACCCCATTCTCCTGCCTTCTCCCCATAACCCCTGACACCTGTAGTAATCAGGAATCTTATCTATCTCTGCCTTAAAAATATCCACTGACTTGGCCTCCATAGCCTTCTGTGGCAAAGAATTCCACAGATTCACCGCCCTCTGAATAAATAAATTTCTCCTCATCTCCTTCCTAAAAAAATGTCCTTTAATTCTGAGGCTGTGACCTCTGGTCCCAGACTCTCCCACTAGTGGAAACATCCTCTCCACATCCACTTTATCCAGGCCTTTCACAATGGTGTAAGTTTCAATGAGGCCCCCCTTCATCCTTCTAAACTCCAGCGAGTACAGGCCCAGTGCCGACAAACGCTCACCATAGGTTAACCCAACTCATTCCTGGGATCGTTCTTGTAAACCTCCTCTGGGCCCTCTCCAGGGCCAGCACATCCTTCCGCAGATAGGGGCCCAAAATTGCCCACAATATTCCAAATGCGGCCTTTGCCAGCGCCCTCATAGAGCCTCAACATTACATCCCTGTTTTTGTACACAAGCCCTCTTGAAATGAATACCAGCGTTAAGTTTGCTTTTTTCACGACGGGGCCTAATTCTGCTCCTGGTTCGTACCTGTGAGTGCCGTGACAACCTGGGCCCTTGCTGGGCGTGAGGAGGTGATTCGCAATGGCAACAGAATTGAGTTGTGAATTTGTGGAATTCTCTGTCACAGAGGGCAGTGGAGGCCAATTCACTGGATGAATTTAAAAGAGAGTTAGATAGAGCTCTAGGGGCTAGCGGAATCAAGGGATATGGGGAGATGGCAGGCATAGGTTGCCGATTGTGGATGATCAGCCATGATCGCAATGAATGGTGGTGCTGGCTCGAAGGGCCGAATGGCCTGCTCCTGCACCTGTTTTCTATGTTTCTAACAGGCATGACTGAGGTCTGGGAATGTACGATCCCTGTGTGGTTATTTTTAATTTCCTAGAAGGTCGCAGCGAGACAATGTGGAGATCAGTCAAATAGATTTTCTGCAATCGTCGTCTGTGAAGAGCGTTCTTGGTTAATTAGCACTATCTGCCTTTGTTGTCCAAGGCTTGATGTCTTGCCATCAAATTTCTAGCTTTCACAAAATTTCACAGTCAATTTGAAAGATGCTCACGTCTCACAGTGTTTCCTCAGAGGCCGATTCTTCCCCTAACTGCCTTATATTGTTTCTTTGTGATCTACACACTCCATTACGCAGCAAGACATCGCAGATTAAACATTGTGTTCATTGCACAGGGGAGTGCGAGAGGCCGCCATCCTTTCTTGAAAGCTAATTAAGATAAACATTTTTAGCCAGAGACAAAGGACTTGAAGTCGGATCCAACCTGTGCTGTCTCTGTGCTTTGACACCCACTTCCCACCCCCACCCCCCCACCCCCCACCTCTCCGAACCACCCAGAACTCAGTCCCTCCCCTCCGCCAACTATCACTGTTCCCTCTGTACAAGTGAATCATAGAGTCACACATAGTCAAACAGGCCCTTCGGCCCAACTTGCCCACGCCGGCCAACATGTCGCAGCTACACTAGTCCCACCTGCCTGCACTTGGTCCATATCCCTCCAAACCTGTCCTATCCACATACCTGTCTAATTGTTTCTCAGATATTGTGATAGTCCCTGCCTCAGCCCATCCGGCCCATCAAGTCTATACTGCCACCCTCCAGTCCATCAGGTCTACTCCACCACAGATTCACCACCCTCTGACTAAAGACCAATTGAGGGAGGGGACCTTTTAATCAAGTTGACTTTTTAATCAACTGCCCAAATCTTGGATGGTTGCTGGGTTTTGTCAGATACTTCTCCTGTGAACCACCTAGACATTTGTCCACACTAAAGGCAATGTACAGGGGTGAGTTAGATGTGGGTGGAGACCAGAGCCAAGCTCAAGGTTGACCTCCCTGTTGGACATGGACCAGCATGCAGCGTGCTGGGCATGCAGGGGTGGGGAGACGGAGAGGCGGTGGGCGGTGAGAGAGGGTTGACCTCGGTCTGTAGATAGAGGTCGGTGGCCTTCGAGGTGGGTGGTCGATGGGGGTGCTGGCGTTCGGGGAAGGGCCGCATGGGAGCCGGACGAAGGGGGGGGCGGTGTTGAGGGGTGGGCATCTTGGAGGGGGGGAGAACAAAGGGGGACCCGCTGTAGGGGGACCCGCTGTAGGGGGACCGCAGTGAGGGGAGGGGGGGGGGAGAGAGCAAAGGAGGACTTGTCACGCGATACTTTGTGCGGCACGGTGGCGCAGCGTTAGAGTTGCTGCCTTACAGCGAATGCAGCGCCGGAGACCCGGGTTCCATCCCGACTACGGGTGCTGTCTGTACGGAGTTTGCACGTTCTCCCCGTGACCTACGTGGGTTTTCTCCGAGATCTTCGGTTTCCTCCCACACTCCAAAGACGTACAGGTGTGTAGGTTAATTGGCTTGGCAAATGTAAAAATTGTCCCGAGTAGGTGTAGGATAGTGTTAATGTGCGAGGATCGCTGGTCGGCGCGCACCCGGTGGGCCGAAGGACCTGTTTCCGCGCTGTATCTCTAAACTCTAACCTTTGAAACTTTGTGGGCGCCCTTTATATGGCGACTATTTACATACCTTGGGTAGGCAAAGACTTGTCACACTTGTGGCCATAGAAAAATGTCACTGGTTCATCTGCATCCTGGTCCATTCTGGCAGCTCCTGTGGGTCATCGTGGGTCCCGTCCCCCGACATTGACGTGTGTTTAACTCCCCTTTCCTTCCAGATCACAGCTTCTTTGGTTCGGAATGGCGTCGCCGATTCTGTGCGCTGAACACCAACATATTCTACTATTACAGCAGTGAGAAAGGTAGACCCACCGATCCTGGAAAACTCGCACGTGCCCAATCAGACCATTGTGGAATTCATTACTGCGGTTGGATTGGATTGGTATTGGCACAGAACGCCACAGGAGATCCTTCTGCCCTTTGGCTATCAAACTGTACAACTCTTCCCCCTTCTGTCCTGGGGTAGACTGACTCCCATTTCCCACCCACCCCCCCCCCCCCCCCAATCTTTGCACATCCCCAATCATTTCCACTCGTAACTTTAATTTCATGTTTCATGTATTTTGTGCTTTTATGTTTTATGACTCTTAATAGATAATAGACAATAGACAATAGGTGCAGGAGGATGCCATTCGGCCCTTCGAGCCAGCACCACCATTCAATGTGATCATGGCATTTATTCACAAAATGCTGGAGTAACTCAGCAGGTCAGGCAGCATCTTAGGAGAGAAGGAATGGGTGACGTTTCGGGTCGAGACCCTTCTTCAGACTGATGTCAGGGGGGCGGGACAAAGGAAGGATATAGGTGGAGACAGGAAGATAGAGGGAGATCTGGGAAGGGGGAGGGGAAGAGAGGGACAGAGGAACTATCTAAAGTTGGAGAAGTCGATGTTCATACCACTGGGCTGCAAGCTGCCCAGGCGAAATATGAGGTGCTGTTCCTCCAATTTCCGGTGGGCCTCACTATGGCACTGGAGGAGGCCCATGACAGAAAGGTCAGACTGGGAATGGGAGGGGGAGTTGAAGTGCTGGGCCACCGGGAGATCAGATTGGCCAACGTGGACCGAGCGCAGGTGTTGAGCGAAGCGATCGCCGAGCCAGCGTTTGGTTTTAGCGAAGCGATCGCCGAGCCATTCTCAATCAGTACCCCGTTCCTGCCTTCTCCCCATACCTCCTGACTCCGCTATCCTTAAGAGCTAGGCAGATCAGTTTTCGTCCTGGGATATATAACGTTCTATCGTATCGTATCGCATTGAGACGTTAGCCCCTTATCTTGTATCTGTACACTGTGACTGTCTCGAGGGTAATCATGTATTGTCTTTCTGCTGACTGGTTAGCACGCGACAAAAGCTTCTCACTGTACCTCTCCCTGGAGATCTGGTCGCTGGACCGAATATCGACCGTATTATTGAAACATATAAGACTATTAAGGGGTTGGACACATTAGAGGCTGGAAACATGTTCCCATTGTTGGGGGAGTCCAGAACCAGGGGCCACAGTTTAAGAATAAGGGGTAGGCCATTTAGAACGGAGATGAGGAAAAACTTTTTCAGTCAGAGAGTTTTGAATCTGTGGAATTCTCAGTCTCAGAAGGCAGTGAAGGCCAATTCTTTGGATGCTTTCAAGAGAGAGTTCGATAGAGCTCTTAAGGATAGCGGAGTCAGGGGGTATGGGGAGAAGGCAGGAACGGGGTACTGATTGTGAATGATCAGCCATGATCACATTGAATGGCCTACTCCTTGAATGGCCTACCCTAACTCTAACTCCTTGAATGGCCATTCACATTGAATGGCCTACTCCTGCACCTATTGTCTACTGTCTATTGACCCAGAAGCCACCCTGGGCCCTTCTGATGCCCTCTGAAGATGACGATGTTTTCTTGCAGATAAGCAGCAGAGAGGAGCGTTTTATGTGCACGATGCCTACCTGGTTCACAATCTCCGGAAAGATTCCAAGAAAAATAGTTGTTGTTTCGAGGTCAGGAGTTTGGACAGGAAGGTGTATCAGGTAAGAATCACCTGTTAGTTTAGTTTAGAGATACAGCGCGGAAACAGGCCCTTTATGCGCACCGGGCCCGCGCCGACCAGCGATCCCCGCGCGCCAACACTATCCTGCACCATTTACATTTACCAAGCACATGCACGTCTTTGGAGTGTGGGAGGAAACCGTAGATCTCGGAGAAAACCCACGCAGGAGAACGTACAAACTCCGTACAGACAGCGCCCGTAGTCGGGATCGAACCAGGGTGTCCGGCGCTGCATTCGCTGCAAGGCGGCAACTCTACCGCTGCGCCACCGTCGGTAGAGTGGTCACGCCACAGATGGCGTGAAGGTGGAAATGGTTGATTTTGCAGATGAGCTCAGACTCTGGGCCTTCACCCCCACCCCCAGTCGGTGTAGGGTCAGGTTTACCCGTGTCATGTTACCGAGACACAGTGAAGGGCTTTGTCTTGTGGGCTGCCCATTCAAATTGGATAATACTATACAGGGATTAAATCAATCCCAACACAGGTACAACGGGCAGAGTGAACAGGAAAACACCAGGGTGTAGAATATAGTCGTTTACAAGTGGAACAGAGATTGAAAAGTTTATGTCATAAGAGCAGAATTAATCCATTCGGCCCATCAAGTCTACTCCGCTATTCAATCACGGCTGATCTATCTCTCCCTCCCAACCCCATTCTCCTGCCTTCTCCCCATAACCCCTGACACCAGTAGTATAAGAAAATAACTGCAGATGCTGGTACAAATCGATTTATTCACAAAATGCTGGAGTAACTCAGCAGGTCAGGCAGCATCTCGGGAGAGAAGGAATGGGTGACGTTTCGGGTCGAGACCCTTCTTCAGACTGATGTCGGGGGTGGGACAAAGGAAGGATATAGGTGGAGACAGGAAGATAGAGGGAGATCTGGGAAGGAGGAGGGGAAGGGAGGGACAGAGGAGCTATCTGAAGTTGGAGAAGTCGACGTTCATACCACCGGGCTGTAAACTGCCCAGGCAAAATATGAGGTGCTGCTCCTCCAATTTCCGGCGGGCCTCACTATGGCACTGGAGGAGGCCCATGACAGAGAGGTCAGACTGGGAATGGGAGGGGGAGTTAAAGTGCTGGGCCACCGGGAGATCAGTTGCGTTGATGCGGACTGAGTGCAGGTGTTCAGCGAAGCGATCGCCGAGCCTGCGCTTGGTTTCGCCAATATAAATAAGTTGACATCTAGAGCAGCGGATGCAATAGATGAGGTTGGAGGAGGTGCAGGTGAACCGCTGTCTCACCTGGAAAGACTGTTTGGGTCCTTTGATGGAGTTGAGGGGGGAGGTAAAGGGACAGGTGTTGCATCTCGTGCGGTTGCAGGGGAAAGTGCCCGGGTTTAGGGTGGTTTGGGTAGGAAGGGACGAGTGGACCAGGGAGTTACGGAGGGAACGGTCTCTGCGGAACGCAGAAAGGGGAGGGAATGGGAAGATATGGCCAGTGGTGGGGTCCCGTTGTAGGTGACGGAAATGTTGGTGGATGATATGTTGGATCCGCTGGCTGGTGGGGTGGAAGGTGAGAACGAGGGGGATCCTGTCCTTGTTGCGAGTGGGGGGAGGGGGAGCAAGAGCGGAGCTGCGGGATGTAGAAGAGACCCTAGTGAGAGCCTCATCTATAATGGAGGAGGGGAAGCCCCGTTTTCTGAAGAACGAGGACATCTCGGAAGCCCTAGTCTGAAACACCTCATCCCGGGCGCAGATGCGGCGTAGATGGAGGAATTGGGAGTAGGGGATAGACTTTTTGCAAGGGACCGGGTGGGAAGAAGTGTAGTCCAGATAGCTGTGCGAGTCGGTGGGCTTGTAGTAAATGTCCGTCACTAGTCTGTCTCCTGTGATGGAGATGGTGAGGTCCAGAAACGGAAGGGAGATGTCAGAGATAGTCCAGGTATATTTAAGGGCAGGATGGAAATTGGAGGTGAAGTGTATGAAGTCAGTGAGTTCTGCATGGGTGCAAGAGGTAGCACCAATGCAGTCGTCGATGTAGCGGAGGTAGAGTTCGGGGATGGGGCCAGTGTACGTCTGGAACAGGGATTGTTCGACGTACCCGACAAAGAGGCAGGCGTAGCTAGGGCCCATGCGAGTGCCCATAGCTACGCCTCTGGTTTGGAGGAAGTGGGAGGAGTCAAAGGAGAAGTTGTTGAGGGTAAGAACCAGCTCTGCTAGGCAGAGGAGAGTGTTGGTCGATGGGGATTGGCTGGTTCTATGGTCGAGGAAGAAACGGAGGGCTTTGAGACCATCCTTGTGGGGGATGGAGGTGTAGAGTGACTGGACATCCATGGTGAAAATGAGGGAGTGGGGGCCTGGGAACCGGAAGTTATCCAGGAGATGGAGAGCGTGTGAGGTGTCTTGGACGTAGGTGGGGAGGGATTTAACCAGGGGGGATAGGATGGAGTCGAGGTAGGTAGAGATAAGTTCGGTAGGGCATGAGCAGGCAGAGACAATGGGTCTGCCGGGACAGTTGTGTTTGTGGATTTTGGGTAGGAGGTAGAATCGGGCCGTGCGGGGCTGGGGAACTATGAGATTGGAGGCGTTTGTGGACCCCTGACACCAGCACTGATCAAGAATTTGACAATCTCCACCTTACAAATACCAATTGACTTGACCTCCACAGCCGTCTGTGGCAAAGAATTCCACAGATTCACCACTAAAGAAATTCCTCCTTTCTAAAGGTTTAAGAATAAGGGGTCGGCCATTTGGAACGGAGATGAGGGGAAACTTTTTCACCCAGAGAGTTGTGAATCTGTGGAATTCTCTGCCTCAGAAGGCAGTGGAGGCCGATTCTCTGGATGCTTTCATGAGAGAGCTGGTCAGAGCTCTTAAAGAGAGAGGATATGGGGAGAAGGCAGGAACGGGGTACTGATTGTGGATGATCAGCCATGATCACAGTGAATGGTGGTGCTGGTGTGAAGGGCCGAATGGCCTTGTCCTGCACCTATTGTCTATTGTCTATAAAAGTCCGTCCTTTCCTCAGCTCTGTGACGCGATGGTTGGTGGTGGGATCTCCACATTTGAGGTGTTGTTGGTGGGGGTTTGTGACAATCTACTAACTGAGGGGATGCAGCAAAGATTCAGTGAGAGCTCCAGTCTGATGAATCTTTCTTCCTCTTCCCAGTTCACTGCCCTGAGCATGCGGGAGGCCAAGGAGTGGGTGGATAACATCTTGTTTGTGTTGAAAGGTAAGTGAGCACGCTGATTAATCCCGCCACTCCCTCCCTCCCACACAAACCCCGCACAGCATCAAGTGAAGGTCGCCAGGTGAAGCAAGGCCAGACAACACAGGATCGTCCTACAGGTGGGCCTAGGGTCGCCAACTTCCTCACTCCCAAATAAGGGACAAGAGGTGACGTCACATGACCTCACCCAGCCAGCGGCCACGTGCTCCCGCTCTACCAATGGCGGCCGCCCGGCCCGGGAGGTGGGTTGCTATGCAACCTCCATTAGTCGCTGCCCGGGCCTCCAGGCATACACTGTTGGGGTCTACACTGTCCGGGCCTATACTGTCCGGGGCCTACACTGTCTGGGCCTATACTGTCCGGGCCTACACTCTCCGGGCCTACACTGTCCGGGCCTACACTCTCCGGGCCTACACTGTCCGGCCCTATACTGTCCGGCCCTACACTCTCCGGGCCTACACTGTCCGGGCCTACACTGTCAGGGCCTACACTGTCCGGGCCTACACTGTCCGGGCCTACACTGTCCGGGTCTACACTGTCTGGGCCTATACTGTCCGGGCCTATACAGTCCGAGCCTACAGTGTCCGGGCCTACAGCGCCCCCCGGGCCTAATATGGGACAAGGGCGGTCCCGTACGGGACAAACAAATCTAGCCCAAAATAAGCAATGTCCCGACTAATACGGGACAGTTGGCAACCCTGACCCAGTCAGAGAGTCACACAGCCCGGAAACAGGCCCTTCGGCCAAACTTCTCCCTGCCAACCAAGATTGCCTTGTCTACGCTAGTTCCATTTGTCCAAAACCGTCTAAACCTTTCCTGCCCATGTACCTGCACAAGTGTCCTTTAAATGCTGTTATAATCCCTGCCTCAACGACCTCCTCTGGCAGCTCGTTCCATACATCCTGCACCCTCTCTGTGGGAAAGTTGCCTCTCAGGGCAACTGGGCAACTTGTCTTCTGACTGTCTAACAGTATTTAGAGTTCAGACTTCAGAGATACAGTACGGAACCAGGTGTATCCCACCCCCTCCCCTGACATCAGTCTGAAGAAGGGGCTCTACCCGAAACGACACCCATTCCTTCTCTCCAAAGACGCTGCCTGACCCACTGAGTTACTCCAGCATTTTGTGTCTGCCTTCGATTTAAACCAGCATCTGCAGTTTCCTACATCTGTTCAGTTTTATACTGGACTACATAGCATGTTCTAAGCAGCATCCAAAGACAATTTCAGTAGTCTTTGGGATCCAGAGAGTGTGTCTGTCTGATCTCAACACAACAGATCGATGGCACGGTGTTGGAGTGCCGACTGGGTTTTAATAAATAGCAATATTTCCATCTGTCAGCACAGTTTAAGTAAGTTTTAAATCACTCTTATCTGCATCCATTGGTTCCTTAAATAAATTGTAATTTGACTTTCTTTTAAAATCACATTTACTTTCCAATTAAATTTTAAATGAGCATGGTCCATCTTTCCCTGTAAGACCCCAGTGTGGTGAATATTAGTCAGCGCTGGAAAATTCAGTTTCTAATTAAACATGGTTCCATTGATTAAGGTAATAAAAGTTTGAAGTTTGCCACTAATTAAAAACAATTTCTGGCAGAGCACTCAAGCCCCCTTGTGCCTGAGGTTCATGTCCTTTGGCATGTTTCCCTCTGTTTAGTTTAGTGTCGTTTAGAGATACAGCGCGGAAGCAGGCCCTTCGGCCCACCGAGTCCGCGCCGACCAGCGATCCCCGCACACCAACACTATCCGACACACACTAGGGACAATTTTACATTTATACCAAAGCCAATTAACTTACAAACCTGTACGTCTTTGGAGTGTAGGAGGAAACCGGAGCACCCGGAGAAAACCCACGCAGGTCACGGGCACAAGTCACAGACAAAACCCGTGGTCAGGATCGATCCCGGGTCTCTGGCGCTGTGAGGCAGCAACTCTACCGCTGCGCCACCGTGCCGCCCTGTAGCCACTCAGTCTCGGAGTTCTACAGACATGAGGACACAGAGCATGTCCCCCACCCCTAATCCCCACGCTGCTGGCACTCCTTAGACTCCACTGTCCCATAGAGTTATACAGCGTCAAAGCAGGCCCTTCGGCCCAACTTATCCATGCTGACCAAGTTGTCCACTGCAGTTCTGGTCGCCTCATTACAAGGGCGGCTCAGCGGTAGAGATGCTGAAGAGGGTACAGAGAAGAATTACAAGGATGTTACCTGGGCTCGAGGGTGTGAGCTACAGGGAGAGGTTGAGCAGGCTGGGACTCTATTCCTTGGAGCGCAGGAGAATGAGGGGTGATCTAATAGAGGAATAGACCGGGTAGATGCACAGAGTCCCTCACCCAGAGTAGGGGAATCGCCGACCAGAGGACATAGGTTCAAGGTGAAATGGAAAAGATTTAATAGGAATCTGAGGGGTAACTTTTTCACACAAAGGGTGGTGGGTGTATGGAACGAGCTGCCAGAGGAGGTAGTTGAGGCCGGTACTAGTGCAATGTTTAAGAAACATTTAGAGAGGTACATGGATAGGACAGAGGAGGAAGAAAGGCCTCGACCTGAAACATCACCTCTTCATTCCTTTTCCCCTGTGATGCTGCCTGGCCCGCTGAGTTACTGCAGCTTTTTGTGTCGATCTGACAGGGGCAGGACAGGTTTGGAGGGATATGGGGCAAATGTAGGCAGGTGGGACGGGTGTGGCATCAATTTCCCTCCTGGAATAAATAAAGATCTATCATGTCGTATCGTATAGAAGGGACATGTTGTATCGTGCAGATGTAGGCTTGCCAACTTCCTCACTCCCAAATACGGGACAAAGGGTGACGTCACCGCCCCACGTCCCACGTGACCTCACCCAGCCAGTGCCCACGTGCCCCCGCTCCACCAATGGTGGCCGCCCAGGCCGGGAGCACGTGGGCCCCTGGCTGGGTGAGGTCACGTGGGGTGTGGGGCGGTGATATCACCCTTTGTCCCTAATCTGGGATTGGGGAAGTTGGCAACCGTACTAACACGGGACAAGGGTGGTCCCGTACGGTAGAAACCAATTTAGCCCAAAATACGGGGATGTCCCGGCTAATACGGGACAGTTGGCAACCCTATGTAGATGGGACATGTTGGGCGGCGCGGGCAAGTTGGTCCAAAGGGCCTGTTTCCATGCTGGATCACTCTATGACTGTAGGAGAAAGACTTGGCTTACAATTGAAAGGATTCCAACTCAGGCAAGCCAGTGTCAGCTGCCCCTGTGTGTGCTGTGGACTGGAGTCTATACGTAGCTTGTCTCTCTGTAATCCGATCAGGGTCTCTGGCAGCTAGCGAGAGCTCGGATTGAACCTCCACCGCTCTGATTATGATGGGTGCAGTTTTAGTTCGGTGCCCGCCCATTAACCGGTCAGTGCGATCATTGTCACAGAGACGATCATTGGTACCTCAGACGGGGAAATGAGTGAAGAGTGAAACGCTCGCCCCTCCTGCCCCAGAAATACTTCCACCCGACAGCATTTACAGATATTGATTTGTGGAATTAAATAAAGTGGAATCCATGTACAGTCAAGAAAATAAACTCCGAGCTGACTCAAAAGCAGCGACACAGGTTGATACAAATTAAATTTATCACCTGTTTCGTGTCAGTGTTACTGAGAAAGATATTGATTTTTTTGCTTCTGTGTTATTGTTGTAAAATCATTTGAAGTGTTATTAGCCTGGGCCCGATGGTAAATATTGTTCAGGCTTTACCGTGGGTAGTCTCTGATACTGTGGAGTGCAGTGTGTGCTGAGCAGAGACTGTGCACTGAAGCTGGGGAAATGCTCCCCATCTGGGCCGTGGAAGGGGGGTTCTAATCCCCTCTTCGACTCCATCCACAGGTCCTGCACCTGTCCCTGTACCTCCCCCCTCCACTCCATCCACAGGTCCTGCACCTGTCCCTGTACCTCCCCCCTCCACTCCATCCACAGGTCCTGCGCCTGTCCCTGGACCTCCCCCCTCCACTCCATCCACAGGTCCTGCGCCTGTCCCTGGACCTCCCCCCTCCGCTCCATCCACAGATGCAGCACCTGTCCCCGTACCTCGCCCCTCCGCTCCATCCAAAGACCCTGACAGACTTTCCAGGTGAGGCAGAGGTTCACTCGCACCTCCCCCAACCTCATCTACTGTATCCGCTGTTCCAGGTGTGGACTCCTGTACATCGGCGAGACCAAGTGCAGGCTCGGCGATCGGTTCGCTGAACACCTCCGCTCAGTCCGCCTGAACCTACCCGGTCTCCCGGTGGCTCAGCACTTTAACTCTCCCCCCCCCACTCCCACACTGACCTTTCTGTCCTGGGCCTCCTCCATTGACAGAGTGAGGCCCAGCGCAAATTGGACGAACAGCACCTCATATTTCGATGGGCAGCTTACACCCCAGCGGTATGAACATTGACTTCTCTAACTTCAAGTAACTCTTGCTTTCCCTCTCTCCACCCCCTCCTCCTTCCAAGTTCTCCCACCAGTCTGACTGTCCTTGTTTACATTCTACCTCTGTTTGCATTGTTGTTGCCTTCGCCCAGCTACCAATGACCTGTTCTACATTTCCCTTCAACTCCATCCCCTTTGTCTCATTTTCACACTTTCCACTTCCTTATCTCCATATCTCCCTCTCCCCTGATTCAGTTTGAAGAAGGGTCTCAACCCGAAACATCACCAATTCCTTCTATCCAGAGACGCTGCCTGACCCGCTGAGTTACTCCATCATTCTGTGTCTGTTTCCATCCTTTGACTAGAAAAACTCCTCCTCATCTCCTTATTAAAGGTACGTTCTTTTATTCTGAGGCAGTGCCCTCTGGTCCTAGACTCTCCCACTAGTGGAAACATCCTCCCCACATCCGCTCTATCCGGGCCGCTCACCATTCAATGAGGTCCCCGCTCATCCTTCTAAACTCCAGCGAGTACAGGCCCAGTGCCGCCAAACGCTTAAACTCCAGCGAGTACAGGCCCAGTGCCGCCAAAACGCTCATCATATTCACTGAGGGGAGCTGGGTTTCCGTATCCACCACATGGAACCCCTCTGAAATCTAAAGATAGAGCACACACAATGATAACGGCACGGTGCACGGCGGTAGAGTTGCTGACTACGGGCGCTGTCTGTACGCAGTTGCACGTTCTCCCCAAGACCTGCGTGGTTTTCTCCGGGTGCTCCGGTTTCCTCCCACACTCCAAAGATGTGCAGGTTTGTAGGTTAATGGGCTTTGATAAAAATTGTAAATTGTCGTTAGTGTGTGTAGGATTGTGTTAGCGTACAGGGTGACCACTGGTCAGCACGGACGTGGTGGGCCCAAGGGCCCGTTTCCCCGCTGTATCACCAAAGCTGAGAGTGGTAAGCCGCTGCAAGTAAGACTGTCGTTGTTTTGACAATTAAACGCTCTTGAACTAGACTCTGTACGGAGTTTGCTCGTTCTCCCCGTGACCTGCGTGGGTTTTCTCTGAGATCTTCGGTTTTCTTCCTGCGCTCCAAAGTCGTGCAGGTTTGCCAGTGAATTGGCTTGGTGTATGTGTAAATTGTCCCCAGCGTGTGTAGGATAGTGTTAGTGTGCGGGATCGCTGGTTAGCAGGTACTCGGTGGGCCGAAGGGGCCTGTTTCCGCGCTGTATCTCGAAGCTAAACTAAACAAGGAACCTAAACTAAACGAGTTCAGTCTGAAGAAGGGTCTCGACCCGAAACGTCACCCATTCCTTCCTCTCCGCGATGTCTGCCTGACCCGCTGAGTTACTCCAGCTTTTTGTATCTACCTTGAAGAAGGGAATGCAGCGTAGGTTCACCACGTTAATTCCCGGAATGGTGGGACTGTCGTATTGAAAGACTGGAGCGACCAGGCTTGTAATCAGCGCGGAAACAGGCCTTTTTGGCCCACCAAGTCTGCGCCGCCCAGCGATCCCCGCACATTAACACTATCCTACACATTATTAAGGGATTGGACACGCTAGAGGCAGGAAACATGTTCCCAATGTTGGGGGAGTCCAGAACCAGGGGCCACAGTTTAAGAATAAGGGGTAGGCCATTTAGAACGGAGATGAGGAAAAACTTTTTTAGTGAGAGAGTTGTGAATCTGTGGAACTCTCTGCCTCAGAAGGCAGTGGAGGCCAATTCTCTGAATGCATTCAAGAGAGAGCTAGATAGAGTTCTTAAGGATAGCGGAGTCAAGGGGTATGGGGAGAAGGCAGGAACGGGGTACAGATTGTGGGTGATCAGGCATGATCACATAGAATGGTGGTGCATACAGGCTCGAAGGGCTGAATGGCCTCCTCCTGCGTCTATTGTCTATTGTCTGTAATGTTCTTGTGCCTCGTACATGGTGTGCTGTTTCTCCCACAGACATGAACTCCAACTTCATCCCTGTGGAAGAGGAGGAGGAGGGGGAGGACGATGAAGAGGGAGAATTGGCGCTGGGTGATCAAGGGGAGCAGCAGGAGGAGATGTACGACGATGTCGACGCGCCCGTCGCTAAGCGCAGGTCCTTCGCCATCGCCCCGGCTGCCTCCACGGACGACGAGCAAGACGAGGACATTTACGAGGAGGTGCCAGGTACACTATGGGCGGACCGAGCCCTGTCGACCCGCCCCTGGTAGGGTTGTACGGTTGCCACCTTCCTCACTCCCAAATAAGGGGCAAAATGACGACCTCACCCCCCCCCCCCCCCCCCCCCCCACGCCCCACGTGACCTACCACTGGTGGGTACTGCAAGGCAGAGCCTTTACCACCTCAGACAGCTGAGGAAATTCAGAGTGTCTCTGAGGATCCTTCAGTGCTTCTACTCTGGGGCTGTAAAGAGCATCCTGTCCGGCAACATCACAGTCTGGTTTGGGAACAGCTCTGCCCAGGACAGGAAGGCCCTGCGGAGAGTAGTGCGTTCGGCTGAACGCACCATGGGAACTACACTCGCCCCCCTGCAGGACCTATACATCAGGAGGTGCAGATCCAGAGCAAGCAACATTATGGGGGACCCCTACCACCCCAGCAACGGACTGCTCCAGCTGCTACGGTCAGGCAAACGCCTCCGCTGACACGCTGTGAAAACAGAGAGGGTCAGACGGAGTTTCTTCCCAAAGGCCATCAGGACTGTTAACCCTCATATCACCAGGGACTAGATTTTGTCTTCTCTATATTAACTTTTATTTATATGCTGCAACCATAATTCTTTTTTTGCGCAATCCGCAAGCATTGCCACTTTCATTTCACTGCAAATCGTGTATGTGTATGTGACTAATAAACTTGACTTGACTTGACTTGATGGATGACGAGCAAGACGAGGACATTTACAAGGAGCTGCCAGGTACACTGCGGGTGGACCCCGTCGCCCCGCCCCTGGTAGGGTTAGTACGGTTGCCAACTTTCTCACTCCCAAATAAGGAACAAAAGGACGACCTCGATCCCCCCCATGCCCCACGTGACCTCACCCAGCCAGCGGCCACGTGCTCCCGCTCCACGTGTCCGCTGGCTGGGTGAGGTAATGTGGGACGCGGGGGGGGGGGGCACGGTCGCCCTTTCGTCCCTTATTTGGTGAGTGAGAAAGTTGGCAACCCTACTAATATGGGGACAAGGGCGTGTCCCGCACTAATCAACCCCAAAATACGGGGCATCCCAGCTAATACGGGACAGGTGGCCGACCCTAACTGGCATCCCCACCCGTGGGTGGCACACGCCCAGAGGACGGATGGCACTTTGCACCCATTGCCCAACCATGTTGAACACCCTGGTGCAGCGGGTAGAGCTGCTGCCTCACGGCACCAGAGACCCTGGTTCGATCCTGGCCGCGGGTGCTGTCTGTGTGGAGTTTGCACGTTCGCCCCGTGACCGCGTGGGCTTTCTCCAGGTGCAAGGTCGTGGGTTAATTAGCTTTGGTAAAAATTGTAAATTGTTCCCAGTGTTTAGAATTGTGCGGGTGAACGGAGATCGCTGGTCAGAGCGGACTTGGTGGACCTCTCCCTCTCCCTCTCCCCCTCTCCCCCTCTCCCCCTCTCCCCCTCTCCCCCTCTCCCCCTCTCCCCCTCTCCCCCTCTCCCCTTCTCTCCCTCTCTCCCCCTCTCCCCCTCTCCCCCTCTCTCTCCCCCTCCCCCTCCCCCTCCCCCTCCCCCTCCCCCTCCCCCTCCCCCTCCCCCTCCCCCTCCCCCTCCCCCTCCCCCTCCCCCTCCCCCTCCCCCTCCCCCTCCCCCTCCCCCTCCCCCTCCCCCTCCCCCCCTCCCCCTCCCCCCCTCCCCCCCTCTCCATCTCCCTCTCCCCCTCTCCCCCTCCATCTCCCCCTCTCCCTCTCCCTCTCCATCTCCATCTCCATCTCCCTCTCCCACTCTCCCTCCCTCTCTCATGGAGTTGGGGAGGTGTTTTCCTGCCAATTCTCTGTGTGGTTGACCATCCTTCTCCCAGCTTTGGCCTTGTTGCTGATCGTGAGACGATGGATCTTGTTGTGGAGGCTGGGTGCTCCGTGTTCATCCCCCACTGGCTTATCCAGAGTGGAGCAGTGACTGGGATGGAACCAGGAGCATTAATGAGCTGGATGCCTCCCCTAAATGATCAGTCCCACCGTCCTCGTTTGTGTGTGAAGGATTGCTGTTGCCGGTTTGGGATGTGTTCTCCAAAACATCGTTAAACCTCTCCCATCACAACCATCTTGTGCAGCACGGTTGCTCGAAGCCACTCGGTGCAAGGGTTAAGGAGTGAAGGAAAGGTCTCGCTTGCTCGTCTTACGAAGAGTTTTGCCTGGGATGTGTTGAGGATGTTTTGCATCCCAAATGAGGGCAATTAGCATGCATTTGCATATGTAAATGAGGCTGGGTTTGCTGTCGATCCCACTTTACGATCCTGCCTTGACCATTTCAGATTGATCTAATTTTTTTGATTTGTTTGTTATGATTAATATTTTATGGAGTTCTCTGCTTTATTACAACTCCCAGCCGCACAATAATGGCAGGGCAGGCTTGTTGCAGGCTGCACGAAGCAGGGAAATAGGAAGCCTCTGAGACCATCAGCAAAACACTCCCACTGAATTTCAATTACTCAATCCCCCGCTAAACTTTCATAAGCAAGGTATGATCGCAAATATGTTTCTAGCAGAGACTGCACCTCGCTCCCGACTAGGGTTGCCAACTGTCCCATATTAGCCGGGACATCTCGTATATTGGGCTAAATTGTTTTGTCTCGTATGGGACCGCCCTTGTCCTGTATTAGGCCCGGGGAGCGCTGTAGGGCCAGACATTGTACGCCCGGACACTGCAGGTCCGGACACTGTAGATCCGGACGGTATAAGTCCGGACAGTTTAGGCCCGGACAGCACTGAAGGCCTGGACACTGTAGGCCTGGACAGTGTAGGCCCGGACGGCGCTGTAGACCCAGACACTGTCGGTCCGGACACTGTAGGCCCGAACTGTGTAGGCCCGGACTGTGTAGGCCCACGCGCCGCCTAACGGTGGTTGCGTAGCAACCCGCCCCCCGGCCCAGGCGGCTGCCATTGGTGGAGTGGGAGCACGTGGCCGCTGGCTGGGTGACATCACCTTTTGTCCCTTATTTGGGAGTGAGGAAGTTGGAAACCCTAGTGTACAAGGCGTAAAGAAGGGGGCTGAGAAGGCATCTTTGCAGAGCGCTGGTGTTGAGGGTTCTTGTGGAGGATGATTTGTCCCCTATCCTCACTGCGGTGCTGGCTCGAAGGGCCAAATGGCTTACTCCTACACCTGTTGTCTATTGATTTTGGTCTATTGGTCAGGGGGGTCGAGGATCCAGTGAACAGGTGACCGATGGTCTCGGTGGGCCAAATAGACAATGGACAATAGACAATAGGTGCAGGAGGAGGCCATTCGGCCCTTCGATCCAGCACCGCCATTCACCGTGATCATGGCTGATTATCCACAATCAGTACCCCGTTCCTGCCTTCTCCCCATACCCCCTTTAAGAGCTCCATCTAGCTCTCTCTTGAAAGCATCCAGAGAATTGGCCTCCACTGCCTTCTGAGGCAGAGAATTCCACAGATTCACAACTCTCTGAGTGAAAAGGTTTTTCCTCATTTCCGTTCTAAATGTCCTACCCCTTATTCTTAAACTGTGTGGACCCTGGTTCCACGCTGTATCTCTAAAATAAACATTTACTGAACTAAAACCCACCTATCAGTTCAGCAGCTTTGAAACGTTCTCATCGCAGTGCCTGGTCCGTCTGTGATCTTGTGGCTCTCCCAGTCACTGGTACGCCCTCCAGCCCTGCAAGGTTTAAGTGTGTGTTTCATCATCTCTGCCCTCTGGGCTGACACTGTTCCCCATTACTGTCCTATCAGTGGCTGTGCCTTCAACACCTGGGTCCGGTTTCAGAAATGACCTCCAAATCTCCGCTTAGTTTTGTTTAGTTTAGAGAAACAGCGTGGAAACAAGCCCTTCGGCCCACCGAGCCGGCGCCAACCAGCAATCCCCGCGCCGACCAGCGATCCCCGCACACTGACACTATCCCAAACACACCAGGGACAATTGACATTTGTCATACCAAGCCAATTAACCTACAAACCTGCACGTCTTTAGAGTGTGGGAGGAAACCGGAGCATCCGGAGAAAACCCACGCAGGTCACGGGGAGAATGTGGAAACTCCGTACAGACAGCACCCATAGTCAGGGTGGAACCCGGGTCTCTGGTGCTGTGAGGCAGCAGCTCTACCCGCTGCGCCACCGTGCCGCCATGCTCCTTGAGATTTCTTCTGAACCTTTGACCAAGGGTTGGGCTCCTCACATGGCATCTCCTATTGGTGCTCGTGGTCACTAGGGGTCGCCAACTGTCCCGTATTAGCCGGGACATCCCGTATTTTGGGCTAAATTGGTTTGTCCCGTTCGGGACCGCCCTTGTCCCGTATTAGTAGGGTTGCCAACTTCCTCACTCCCAAATATGGGACAAAGGGTGACGTCACCGCCCCGCGCCCCACGTGACCTCACCAGCCAGCGGCCACGTGCTCCCGATCCACCAATGGCGGCCGCCCGGGCCGGGAGGCGGGTTGCGTAGCGGGTCACTTTTAGATCCAAAAGTAAAATCTTGCAGACGTTAAGAAGCTGAGGTAAGGCCGGAAATGCTGGGAACTTTCTGGAAGTCAGGCAGCCTCTGTGGAGAGAGAACGAGAGTCAATGTTTCAAGGCAATCCTTGCCCAAATGATACCAGGTTTACAAGAATTAAACAGAAATGTTTCCCTGCTATAGATATCCATTTCCCAGTAGCGTGCAAACTCCACACAGACAGCACTGCAGGTCAGGATCGAGCCCGGGTCTCTGGCGCTGTGAGGCAGCGGCACTACCTGCTGCGCCACCATGCTGCCCTGTACCAGTTTCAGTTTCAGATTAGTTTATTGTCACGTGCACCGAGGTACAGTGAAAAGATTTTGTTGCGTGCTGACCAGTCAGCGGAAAGACAATACATGATTACAATCGAGCCGTTTACAGTGAACAGATACATGATAAGGGAATAACGTTTAGTGCAAGGTAAAGCCAGCAAACGTCCGATCAAGGATAGTCCGTGGGTCACCAATGAGGTAGATAGTAGCTCAGCACTGCTCTCTGGTTGTGGTAGGATGGTTCAGTTGCCTGATAACAGCCGGGAGGAAACTGACCCTGAATCTGGAGGTGTGCGTTTTCCACCAGCACTTTGTGTTCTGGTGACTGTGGAGGTCTGTATTGGGCTGGGTGAAGGGTTAGATCATGTTTACTGTGTCCGAGCCAGCTCTTCCCTGTCTAATCACCTCACTATATCCTGCTTATCGACTCTGGTGCCATTTGGAAGGGCTGTGGTTTTGTGTGTGTGTGTGTGTGTGTGTGTGTGTGTGTGTGTGTGTGTGTGTGTGTGTGTGTGTGTGTGTGTGCGCATGTGTGTGTGTGTGTGTGTGTGTGTGCGTGTGTGTGTGTGTGTGTGTGCGCATGTGTGAGTGTGTGTGAGTGTGTGTTTGTGTTTTTATTCCCTCCCTCACTCATTTTGAATAATTTTGCTAAAAGTGCTTAATTGAATTGGCCGGCGGGCTTGTGTGTCTGTGTTTTATTATTCGCTGGAGTATGCAGCCAGCGAGAATGGTGCAGGGCTTTTCATGCAATTTGAAAGGCAGTTTGTTGAAGAATAAATATAGATTTATGCCAACAAAAGGATTAAAAAAAGGTTTAAAGCCTTAGCTCGAATCCTTATGCTGGGTGCTCAGCGTTATTAGGCCCCCTGGCTAGATTCTCAAATGTTCTACACAGACTGGAGCAACCAACTGGCAAATCGGATTTTGCTCGCGCCTGCTAATTTATTTCCAACACGCGGCATAAGAAGACTTTTTATTCTCCCGATAGACAGTCTGAGGATTCCACGCCCCAGACGGCAGAGTGCTGCCTCACGGTGCCAGAGACCCGGGTTCGATCCCGACCACGGGCGCTGTCTGTGCGGAGTTTGCACGTTTTCCCCGTGGCCCGCGTGGGTTTTCTCCGAGATCTCCGGTTTCCTCCCACGCTCCAAAGACGGGCAGGTCTGTCGGTAAAATTGTGAATTGCCCCCAGTAGCGTTAGGATGGTGTGTGTGTGCGGGCATCACTGGCCGGCGCGGACTCGGTGGGCCGAAAAGGGCCTGTTTACGCACACTGTCTCTAAACTAAACTAAGGCCGTTGAGATTGAAGGTTGACACAAAATGCTGGAGTAACTCAACAAGTCAGGCAGCATCTCTGGAGAGAAGGAATGGGTGACGTTTCGGGTCGAGACCCTTCGGCCCATATCCCTCCAAAACAGTCCTATCCATGTACCTGTCTAACTGTTTCTTAAACGATGGAATAGTCCCCGCCTCAACTACCTCCTCTGGCAGCTTGTTCCATACAACCACCACCCTCCGTGTGAAAAAGCCATTCCAGTTGAGATCAGAAAATTGTGATCAAAGGGGGGGAGAATACTTAAAATTGGAGAATACAATGTTCTCTGCGGAGAGCAGAAAGGTTGAGTTTGTGTTCAGTTTAGTTTATTGTCACATGTACTGAGGTACAGTGAAAAGCTTTTGTTGCGTGCTATCCAATCAGCGGAAAGGCAGTACATGATTACAATCGATCCATTCACAGTGTACAGATACATGATAAGGGAATAACGTTTAGTGCAAGGTAACGCCAGCAAAGTCCGGGCAAGGATAGTCTGAGGGTCAACAATGAGGTAGATAGTAGTTCAGCACCGCTCTCTGGTTGTGGTAGGATGGTTCAGTTGTCTGATAACAGCCGGGAAGAAACTGTCCCTGAATCTGGAGGTGTGCGTTTTCACACTTCTGTACCTTTTGCCCGGTGGGAGAGGGGAGAAGAGGGAGTGGCCGGGGGTGAGACTGGTCCTTGATTATGCTGCTGGCCTTGCCGAGGCAGCGTGAGGTGTAGATGGAGTCAATGGAGGGGAGGTTGGTTTGTGTGATGGTCTGGGCTGCGTCCGCAATTCTCTGCAATTTCTTGCGGAAACAAAATACATGATTACAATCGGGCCACATACAGTGTACAGGTACGTGATAAAGAGAGTAACGTTTAGTCCGTGCAGGGATGGGTGTTCTGACTGGTGGTGGAAATGTCAGGGGACATTGTGTTGGACGTGGAGCCTGGTGGGCAGTGATCATTGTCCACTCTTGGTGCATGTGGCAATTAAACACGAATAAAGGTTTGGTCATTTAGGACTGAGATGAGGAAAAACCTATTCACCCAGAGAGTTGTGAATCTGTTGAATTCTCTGCCACAGAAGGTAGTGGAGGCCGATTCACTGGATGTTTTCAAGAGAGAGTTAGATTTAGCTCTTGGGGCTTGCGGAATCATGGGATATGGGGAGAAAGCAGGAACGGGGTACTGATTTTATATGATCAGCCATGATCATATTGAATGGCGGTGCTGGCTCGAAAGGCAGAATGGCCTACTCCTGCATTTATTTTTCTATGTTCTATGCTCTTGGCATGAATAACGTTTGCTGCAAGGTAAAGCCAGTAACGCTCAATCACAGATAGTCTGAGACTCTCCTGTCAGGTGGATGGTAGCTCAGGACCACTCCCTAGTCATTGGTAGGATGCTTCAGTTGCCTGATAACAGCTGGGAAGAAACTGTCCCTGAATCTGGAGGTGTGAGCCTGGTCCAGAAGCAGCGGGCAAGGCTGCCTGCTGATGGTGGGGCAGTGGTAGTTGGGATGGGGAGAGGGTTAGCAATGGGAATTTGGCCGTGTTCTTGAGGGGTGAGGAGCAGCTGGAATTGAAGATACAAGTTTGAAACCTGCAGATATTCGGCATGTATCCACTGACTCTTACAATCTTCTACGCATGCACCGTGAAAGATGCACTGTCGGGTGGCCTCACAGCTTGGTTTGGGAACAGCTCTGCCCAAGACCCGCAAGACATTGCACAGAGTTTTGGACGTAGCCCAGTCCATCACATACCCCAGACTGCCCAATATCAATTCCATCTGTACTCCAAGCTGCCTCGGGAAAGATGCCAACATAATCAAAGACTTGTCCCACCCCGGTCATTCCTTCTTCTCCCCGCTCCCATCTGACAGAAGGCACAGAAGCTTGATAACATGCAGAACCAGACTCAGGAACAGATTCTCCCCCTCTGTTACCAGGTTTCTGAACGGCCCTTCCATAAGCTAGGGTACTGTCCGATCCACCTCTACCCCATTGTGGACATTGGACTTTGTCTCTGGAACTGATGCGCTACAATGCTCAGAACTATATTGAATACATTTTATTAGACAAGCATGTAAACATACAAGGAATTCTGCACTCTGTATCTGCCCCTTTGCCCTACATATTGTACTTGAGTTTGACCTGATTGTATTTATGAATGGTATTATCTAATCTGAATGTGCAGCATGCAAAGCAAAGCCTTTTGCTGTACCTCGGTGTACGTGACAGTAAAAATCCCAAACCTAAGAAAAAATGCCTAATCCAGTCATTTAGTTTAGATTAGTTTAGAGATACAGCACGGAAACAGGCCCTTCGGCCCACCGGGTCCGCACCGACCAGCGATCCCCGCACACTAACACTATCCTACACACACACTGGGGACAATTTATATTCATTACCAAGCCAATTAGCCTACTAACCTGTACGTCCTTGGAGTGTGGGAGGAAACTGAAGACCCTGGAGAAAACCCACGCAGGTCACGGGGAGAACGTACAAACTCCGTACAGATGGCGCCCGTTAGTCGGGATGGAACCCGGGTCTCAGGCGCTGTGAGGCAGCAGCTCTACCCGCTGCGCCACCGTGCCGCCCCACGTTATGCTGCATGTGAGAGGCTGTTGAACGTGCGGGCTTTGTCACTGAATAAGGGGACAGTGCAGCCGGTGGTGCAAGTGCAATGGGACCTGAACTTTCCCTGATATATTCTAACTAACCTGCATCAGAGAGAGTAGATAACACGAAAACAAATACTGGAGTAACTCCAAAGATGTTACTGATTGTTAATGTTGATGGATGAAAGCTGTTACTTCTCTGGGATCCTGATTGTGGAGGATCAGCCATGATCACAATGAATGGCGGTGCTGGATCGAAGGGCCAAACGGCCTCCTCCTGCACCTATTTTCCATGTTTCTATGCACAGGTTTGTAGGTTAATTGGCTTGGTATAAAATTGGAGCGACTAGGCTTGTATACACTGGAATTTAGAAGGATGAGAGGGGATCTTATCGAAACGTATAAGATTATTAAGGGGTTGGACACGTTAGAGGCAGGAAACATGTTCCCAATGTTGGGGTAGTCCAGAACCAGGGGCCACAGTTTAAGAATAAGGGGTAGGCCATTTAGATCGGAGATGAGGAAAAACTGTTTCAGTCAGAGAGTTGTGAATCTGTGGAATTCTCTGCCTCAGAAGGCAGTGGAGGCCAATGCTCTGAATGCATTTAAGAGAGAGCTAGATAGAGCTCTTAAGGATAGCGGAGTCAGGGGGTATGGGGAGAAGGCAGGAACGGGGTACTGATTGAGAATGATCAGCCATGATCACATTGAATGGCGGTGCTGGCTCGAAGGGCCGAATGACCTACTCCTGCACCTATTGTCTATTGTTTTAAAAAATTGTCCCTTGTCTGCGTAGTGTAGTGCTAATGTGTGGGGATCGCTGGTTGGCGTGGACCTGGTAGGCCGAAGGGACTGTTTCCGCGCTGTGTCTCTAAACGAAACCAAACTAAGTCTCAGCGGGTCGGGCAGCGCCCGTGGAGGGAAGGGATAGGTGACGTTTCGGGTCGTGACGCGGGGCTGAGTGATGGCACCGTGCCGTGTCTCTGGCGTTGTTCGGACAGGGTCGCCAACTATCCCGCGTTAGCCGGGACATCCCGTATTTTGGGAACAAATCAGTTTGTCCCGTACGGGATGGGACCGCCCTTGTCCCGTATCGGTAGGGTTGCCAACTTCCTCACTCCAGAATACGGGACAGGGGGCGACGTCGCCGCTCCGCGCTCCACATGACCTCACCCAGCCGGCACCCCACGTGACCTCACCCGGCCAGCGGCCACGTGCTCCCGCTCCACCAATGGCGGCAGCTGGCTGGGTGAAGTCACGTGGGGCGCTGGCTGGGTGAGGTCACATGGGGCGTTGGCTGGGTGAGGTCACGTGAGGCGCTGGCTGGGTGAGGTCACATGGGGCGCTGGCTGGGTGAGGTCACATGGGGCGCTGGCTGAGTGAGGTCACATGGGGCGCTGGCTGGGTGAGGTCACATGGGGCGCTGGCTGGGTGAGGTCACATGAGGCGCTGGCTGGGTGAGGTCACATGGGGCGCTGGCTGGGTGAGGTCACATGGGGCGCTGGCTGAGTGAGGTCACGTGAGGCGCTGGCTGGGTGAGGTCACATGGGGCGCTGGCTGGGTGAGGTCACATGGGGCGCTGGCTGAGTGAGGTCACATGGGGCGCTGGCTGGGTGAGGTCACATGGGACGCTGGCTGGGTGAGGTCACATGGGGCGCTGGCTGGGTGAGGTCACATGGGGCGCTGGGCGGCGATGTCACCCCTTGTCCCGTATTCGGGAGTGAGGAAGTTGGCAACCCCGTGTTCCCTCATGCAAACCGTCATCAAATTCCCAGCCTTTTTGTTTTCCCCTTTATAAAAAACAAATGGTGTGGGTTTTTTGTTTTAAATCTCCCAACCTCAAGCCTTCCCTTCAGTAATGACTTTTTGGTGGAGTGTGTACTTCTCCTCATTCCATGGTGGAACAATAAAATGTCACAGGTAATAAAGTTTCCAATTTTCCCATCAGAAGTACATAAAATCTTAAAATTAAAAAAGTGAATACAAATTGACATTTATGCGTCAATGCTCAAAGCAACATCAGGTGTCTTTATGGACTGGGAAAGCTAATGGATTGCTAAATCAGAAATGTTTGTTGTAATTCGTGTTCCTCTGGGGCCCGTAACAAAACTGCAAGTACTATATTTGCATATTCTCTCTTTTTTATCTGTGGCTCCCTTATTGCCTGTAATTAGCTGGCATTTGCTGGCAATTCTTTTCTGATCTGCCTGATAATAAATTTTTACGCACAGCCAGTCAACCAATGCAGATTTGGAACTGAGTGTCTTAGCAAGGGACGCACTGCTGTTAAAGTTGCTTTGCTGTTGAATGCCAGTGTTTGTGTGTGTGTGTGTGTTTGTGTGTGTGTGTGTGTGTGTGTGTGTGTGTGTGTGTGTGTGTGTGTGTGTGTGTGTGTGTGTGTGTGTGTGTGTGTGTGTGTGTGTGTGTGTGTGTGCCTGTGTGCGCGTGTGTGCGTGTGTGTGTGTGTGTGAGCGCGTGTGTGCGTGTGTGTGTGTGTGTGCGTGTGTACGTGTGTGTGCACGTGTGTGCGAGTGTGCGTGTATGTGTGTGTATGCGTGTGTGCGTGTGTAGGCGTGTGTGTGTGCGCGCACATGAGTGTGTGCGCGCGTGTGCCAAGTTAGCCGAAGCCACCCACATCCATTACGTGCGTCGGAAGTAACTGCAGATGCTGGTTTACACCGAAGGCAGACACAAAGTGCTGGAGTAACTCAGTCTAAAGAAGGGTTCCGACTCGAAACCTCACCCATCCAGAGATGCTGCCTGACCCGTTGAGTTACTCCAGCATTTTGTGTCTGTCTTCGGTGGAGCCAAACACTTGGGCTCAGCTAAATGCAGAGATTATGTGGATGACTGCCGTAATAGACGACCCTGGGAAGACAAGACAGACACAAAAAGCCGGAGTAACTCAGTGGGACAGGCAGCATCTCTGGAGAGAAGGAATGGGTGACGTTTTCGGGTCCAAAGAAGGGTCTCGACCCGAAAAGTCGCCTATTCCTTCTCTCCAGAGTTGCTGTCTGACCCGCTGAGTTACTCCAGCATTTTTGTCCCATCTTCAGATCGATTGCGAATCACTTTCCAAGCTCTGGGTTGGTACAGGAGATAAATTTCACGTTCATAAGTGAGAGGAGCAGAATGGGGCCATTCGGCCCATCAAGTCTACTCCGCCATTCAGTCATGGCTGATCTATCTCTCCCTCTCAACCCCATGTTCTCACGGGTGCAAGCTCTGAGAGTAGTCAACAAGCCCACGCAGTGGGGCCTTGATACCATGCTGCAAACTCTCTGTTGAAGTTGCTCAAGAAACTCTCCCATTTAGCACAGGCCTTGAGCATGTGCTCCAGACAGGAATAGATCGGGTTAACGCACAGAGTCTCTTGCCCAGAGTAGGGGCATCGAGGGCCAGAGGATACTGGTTTAAGGTGAGGAGGGAAAGATTTAACAGGAACCTGAGGGGCAACTTTTTCACACAAAGGGTGGTGGGTGGTGGGTGGTGTTGCCAACTGTTCCCTATTAGCCGGGACATCCCGTATTTTGGGAATGAATTAGTTTGTCCCGTACGGGACCCGCCCTTGTCCCGTATTAGTACGGTTGCCAACTTCCTCACTCCCAAATACGGGACAAAGGGTGACGTCACCGCCCCCGTGCCCCACGTGACCTCACCCAGCCAGCGGCCACGTGCTCCCGCTCCACCAATGGCGGCCGCAATGGAGCACGTGGCTGCTGGCTGGGTGAGGTCACGTGGGGCACGGGGCGGTGACGTCACCTTGTCCCGTATTTGGGAGTGAGGAAGTTGGCTACCCTAGTAGTTGGGTGTATGGAACAAGCTGCCGGCGGAGGTGGTTGAGGCAGAGACCATCTCATCGTTTAAGATACATTTATGCAGGTACATAGGTAGTGTAGATTTACAGGGATATGGGCCATATGCAGGCAGGTGGGACTAGTGCAGTTGGGGCATGTTGGTCTGAAGAAGGATCTCAACCCGAAACGTTTCAGGTTCAGAACCCTTCTTCAGATGATCCTTCATTCCCTCTCTACCCCACTCGCCTGCCTTCTCCCCGGAACCTGTGACACATGCACAATACAAGAAATCAGGCAATACAGTGCGGAAACAGGCCCTTCGGCCCCATCTTGCCCATGCCAACCAACATGCCCCAACTGCACTAATCCCACCTGCCTGCGTTTGGTCCATAACCCTCTAAATCTATCCCTTCAATGTTAGTAGTTAATAGAAGATAGACACAAAATGCTGGAGTAACTCAGTGGGGTCTGAAGAAAGGTTCTGACCCAAAACGTCACCTGTTCTTTTTGCTCCAGAGATGCTGCCTGACCCGCTGAGTTACTCCAACATTTTGCGTCTATCTTGAGTGATAGGTGGTTACGGGAGGGGTGGGGGGGGGGGAGGTGGTAGTTGGCAGATGGGTGGACAAACGCTGGAGAGGGAAGAGTGTCAGATAAAGAGAGACGAAGATTGTAACGCTGGAGAGACTGCTGCTCGTGCTATGTACAGCATGGTAACCTGTCTACAGTTGTGTACTTGCATGGTAACGTTTATAAAACCTGGCCATGGGGCTCCCGCCCGGTTGAAACGTTCCCTCAGTTGTCGGCACTGGGCCTGTACTCGCTGGAGTTTAGATGAATGAGGGGGACCTCTGAAACTTCACCAAGTAGTGAAAGGCCTGGATAGAGTGGATGTGGAGAGGACGTTCCCACTGGTGGGAGAGTCCAGGACCAGAGGACACAGCCTCAGATTAAAAGAACGTACCTTTAGAATGGAGGTGTGTAGGAATGTCTTTATTCAGAGGGTGGTGAATCTGTGGGATTCATTCCCACAGAAGGCTGTGGAGGCCAAGTCAATGGATATATTTGAGGCGGAGATTGATAGATTCTTGATTAGTTTAGTTTAGTTTAGTTCAGAGATACGATGCGGAAACAGGCCCTTCGGCCCACCGAGTCTGTGCCGACCAGCACACGAATACTTCCCTAAGCACACCAGTGACAATTTACATTTATACCAAGCCAATTAACCTATAAACCTGCACGTCTTTGGAGTGTGGGAAGAAACCGAAGATCCCGGAGAAAACCCACGCAGGTCACGGGGAGAACGTACAAACTCCGTACAGACAGCGCCCGTAGTCGGGACCGAACCCGGGTCTCCGGCGCTGTGAGGGAGCGACTCTACCTCTACGCCACCGCGCCTCCTGATTAGTACGGGCGTCACGGGTCACGGGGAGAAGGCAGGAGAATGGGGTGGAGAGGGAGAGATAGGTCAGCCATGATTGAATGGCGGAGTGGACGTGATGGGCCGAATGGCCTATGATGGTGCTCCTATCACTGATGAAGCTATGGACAGGCCGGGAGGAAGGGGCTGCCTGTGGGTGCAGTCAGGCTGGGTGACAGTTTGAGGATGATGTGCTCGATCAGCTCCACGGCTCCATATCCCACACCAGGGGACACATAAACAACGCACTGTTTGGTTTAAGTTTCAAACGCAATCATTTTCCATCCGTGCCTCGGCAGCTCTGGCTCTGCTGCATCGATCTGCCCCTTAAAGCTGCATCACTCCATCTGAACACAGGCACAGAGTGACGGAGTAACTCAGCGGGTCAGGCAGCATCTGTGGAGAACATGGATAGGTGACGTTTCACAGAGTGCTGGAGTAACTCAGCGGGTCAGGCAGCATCTGTGGAGAACGTGGATAGGTGACGTTTCACAGAGTGCTGGAGTAACTCAGCGGGTCAGGCAGCATCTCTAGAGAGAAGGAATGGGTGACGTTTCGAGTCGAGACCGTTGTTCCGACTGATGTCAGGGGAGAGGGAGATACATAGATATGGAGTTTGTCCCGCCCCCTCCCCTGACATCAGTCTGAAGGGTCTCGACCTGAAACGTCACCCATTCCTTCTCTCCCAAGATGCTGCCTGTCCCACTGAGTTACTCCAGCATTTTGTGTCTACGATATGAATATTGATTTAGACAATCGACAATAGACAATAGGTGCAGGAGTAGGCCATTCGGCCCTTCGAGCCCGTTCCTGCCTTCTCCCATACCCCTGACTCCGCTATCCTTAAGAGCTCTATCTAGCTCTCTCTTAACTTCAAGTAACCTTTGCTTTCCCTCTCTTTCCATTCCTCCCCATCCCAGTTCTCCCGATTGCATTCTACTGATTGGACACCTCGTAGTCACCTTCCCCTCAGCTATCAAAGATCCGCTCTACATTTCCCATGACCCGCATCCCCTTTGATCTCACTTTTTCACACCTAACCCTTCCATATCTCTGTGTCTTCCTCTCCCCGAGTCTCAGTCTGAAGAAGGGTCTCAACCCGAAACGTCACCCATTCCTTCCCTCCAGTGTAAATTGGCCCTGGTGTGTGTAGGATAGTGTTAGTGTGTGGGGATCGCTGGTTGGTGCACTCGGTGGGCCGAAGGGCCTGTTTCCATGCTGTAGCTCGAAACTAAATTAATAAGCGTACAAAATAATGAGGGGAATAGATTGGGTAAACACACAGTCTCTTGCCCAGAGTAGGGGAATTGCAGGTAGACACAAAACGCTGGAGTAACTCAGTGGGACAGGCAGCATCTCCAGAGTAAAGGAATGGGTGACGTTTCGGGTCAAGATCCATCTTCAGAATCTGTAATCTGTAATGACTACTGGCTCAGATACACTTACTCCAAGCCCCTCCAGTGAATGCCACAGTAAGCTGCGAGAGAGAGAGAGAGAGAGAGAGAGAGAGAGAGAGAGAGAGAGAGAGAGAGAGAGAGAGAGAGAGAGAGAGAGAGAGAGAGAGGAGAGAGAGAGAGAGAGAGAGAGAGAGAGAGAGAGAGAGAGAGAGAGAGAGAGAGAGAGAGAGAGAGAGAGAGAGAGAGAGAGAGAGGGAGGGAGGGAGGGAGGGAGAGAGAGAGAGAGAGAGAGAGAGAGAGAGAGAGAGAGAGAGAGAGAGAAGAGAGAGGAGAGAGAGAGAGAGAGAGAGAGAGAGAGAGAGAGAGAGAGAGAGAATAAATAAATTCCTTTGCAAATACTTGTCATTCCTGCATAATGTATCCGAGTGGCAGGACTGGGAAAGCAGAGCCTGGGAGAGGAATCATGTGGGAAGGGACTGCAGATGCTGGTTTAAACCAAAGGTAGACACAAAAAGCTGGAGTAACTCAGCGGGACAGGCAGCATCTCTGGAGAGAAGGAATGGGTGACGTTTCGGGCTGCATTCTGAAGAAGGGACTCGACCCAAAACGTCACCCGTTCCCAAAACTTTTTCAGTCAGAGAGTTGTGAATCTGTGGAATTCTCTGCCTCAGAGGGCAGTGGAGGCCAATTCTCTGAATACATTCAAGAGAGAGCTAGATAGAGCTCTTAAGGATAGCGGAGTCAGGGGGTATGGGGAGAAGGCAGGAACGGGGTACTGATTGAGAATGATCAGCCATGATCACATTGAATGGCGGTGCTGGCTCGAAGGGCCGAATGGCCTTCTTCTGCACCTATTTTCTATTGTCTATTGTCTATTCTCTCCAGAGATGCTGCCTGACCCGCTGAGTTACTCCAGCACTCTGTGAAACGTCACCTATCCACGTTCACCAGAGATGCTGCCTGACCCGCTGAGTTACTCCAGCACTCTGTGAAACGTCACCTATCCATGTTCTCCAGAGATGCTGCCCGACCCGCTGAGTTGCTGCAGCATGTTGTGTTTATTTTGTGGGGGGGGGGGGGGGGGGGTGGGTGGGTGTGGAGATCGTGTGCGCTTTGCATGGAGATGCGGAATATCATTTGCCATCTTTGCCTCCCGCGGGTGTCAGCAGCTTTAAGTCTTGGCGAGGAAGCTCAGCTCTCCGGGTGATGAAGTGCAGACTGCAGACGGCCAGGACACATTCCTATCAATGCCCCCAGGATAGTGCAGGCCTTGTGTTACTGAACTAATAATCCTGGGCCTGCCGAATCAGTGATCCAGAGATATGAGTTCAAAACCCACCAGGGCAGCTATGGAATTTAAATTCCGCTCGTTAAATAGATTTGGGAAATTAGTATGAGTAATAGTGACTGTGATCTGAAGATTACAATCTAAACCCATCTGTTTGATCACTGTTCTTGTGGGAGAGATTTAACATCCACATGCACGGCTGAAACGTGTTGTGGATAGGGGTTGCCAACTGTCCCGTATTAGCCAGAACATCCCGTATTTTGGGACAATAACTGCAGATGCTGGTACAAAATCGAAGGTATCACAAAATGCTGGAGTAACTCAGCAGGTCAGGCAGCATCTTGGAGAGAGGGAATGGGTGACGTTTCGGGTCGAGACCCTTCTTCAGACTGATGTCAGGGGGGCGGGACAAAGGAAGGATATAGGTGGAGACAGGAAGATAGAGGGAGATCTGGGAAGGAGGAGGGGAAGAGAGGGACAGGGGAACTATCTAATGTTGGAAAGGTCAATGTTCATGCCACTGGGCTGCAAACTGCCCAGGCGAAATATGAGGTGCTGTTCCTCCAATTTCTGGTGGGCCTCACTATGGCACTGGAGGAGGCCCATGACAGAAAGGTCAGAGTGAGAGTGGGAGAGGGAGTTGAAGTGCTCAGCCACCGGGAGATCAGGTTGGTTAAGGCGGACTGAGCGAAGGTGTTGATCGAAACGATCGCCGAGCCTGCGTTTGGTTTCGCCGATGTAGAGAAGTTGACATCTAGAGCAGCGAATGCAATAGATGAGGTTGGAGGAGGTGCAGGTGAACCTTTGTCTCACCTGGAAAGATTGTTTGGGTCCTTGGATGGAGTTGAGGGGGGAAGTAAAGGGACAGGTGTTGCATCTCGTGCGGTTGCAGGGGAAGGTGCCCGGGATGGGGTGGTTTGGGTAGGAAGGGACGAGTGGACCAGGGAGTTACGGAGGGAATGGTCTCTGCGGAACGCAGAAAGGGGAGGGGATGGGAAGATGTGGCCAGCGGTGGGGTCCCGTTGGAGGTGACGGAAATGTTGGCGGATGATTTGTTGGATACGCTGGCTGGTGGGGTGGAAGGTGAGGGCGAGGGGGATTCTGTCCTTGTTACGAATGGGGGGAGGGGGAGCAAGAGCGGAGCTGCGGGATTCCACCATTGGTGGAGCGGGAGCACGTGGCCGTTGGCTGGGTGAGGTCACGTCGCCCTTTGTCCCGTATCTGGGAGTGAGGAAGTTGGCAACCGTACTAATACGGGACAAGGGCGGTCCCGTACGGGACAAACGAATTCATTCCCAAAATACGGGATGTCCCGGCTAATACGGGACAGTTGGCAACACTAGCGTGAATGGCAGAGGATGGCGTGATTCTCCTGTACGGATGTTGCCTGCAAAGTGTGACAGGGGCAGGGTAATCTAAGAAGGGACGGAGTGGTTGCAAGATGATGCTGGAGACAGGTTTTTGCCTCAACGTCTATAAATCTAGGTCAGTATTATAGACCGTGTCTGTCCCCCCCCAGAGAGATTGCCAGTAAGAGAGAAAATTAAGCCCCTTTGGGACCAGTGATATCTGCAACTGATGAGAAAGTGCTGAACAGCGATCAAAGCTACCGGCACATCGCTTATATTTGTTTGTGATAACGCAGGGCTGCTATCTTATAATGTGACCCTTGGAGTTTTACACCCCCCCCCCCTCCACAAGTGTTTAGTTGCAGCCATCAGCACAAAGTGCTACCCCTCCCAAAATATCTGACCTTGAAACGTGATAATCCTTAGATTGTTTAGTTTAGTTGCGTTTGGAGATACAGCGCGGAAACTGGCCCTTCGGCCCACCGAGTCCATGCCGACCGGCGATCCCCACACACTAACACTATCCCACACACACTCACACACACTCACACACACTCACACACACACTCACACACACACACACACACACACACACACACACACCCACACACACACCCACACACACACACACACACACACACACACACACACACACACACACACACACTCTCACCCACACACACACACACACACACACACACACACACACACACACACACACACACACACACACCCACACACACACACACTCTCACCCACACACACACACACACACACACTCTCTCACCCACACACACACACACACGCACACACACCCACACACACCCACACACACACACTAACACTATCCCCCCCACACACACACACACTAGGGACAATTTACACTTGCACCAAGCCAATTAACCAACAAACCTGTATGTCTTTGGAATGTGGGAGGAAACCGAAGATCTCGGAGAAAACCCACGCAGGTCACGGGGAGAACGTACAAACCCCACACAGACAGCACCCGTAGTCGGGATGGAACCCGGGTCTCTGGCGCTGCAAGCACTGTAAGGCAGCAACTCTACCGCTGCGCCACCGTGCTGCCCTGTTGAAACATCACCCATTCCTTCTCTCGCCAGATGCTGCCTGACCCGCTGAGTTACTCCAGCATTTCGTGTCGACCTCCAATTTAAACCAGCATCTGCAGTTTTTTTCCCTACACCTCTAAATCTAGCCTCTCTTTCCTTTGACGCAAGGAACTGCAGATGCTGGGTATCTACTTTTTAAAAAGAGACAAAGTGCTGGACTAACTCAGTGGGTCAGAGAGGTGGTGACCGTGCTGAGTTACTCCAGCACTTTGTGACTATCTGCGTTGTAACAGACATTAACCCCATGAACTGGTAGGTGATGCTTCACAGAGTGCTGGAGTAACTCAGCGGGTCAGGCAGCATCTGTGGAGAACATGGATAGGTAACGTTTCGGGTCAGGATACTTCTTTAGTTTGAGGAATAGCCCAACCTGAAATGTCACCTATCCATGTTCTCCACAGATGCTGCCTGACCCGCTGAGTTACTCCAGCACTCTGTGAAACGTCACCTATCCATGTTCTCCACAGATGCTGCCTGACCCGCTGAGTTACTCCAGCACTCTGTGTCTATATTTGGACAAACCACAATGGTTCTCTTTGGCGCTGTGTGTCATGTTGGCTGCTTTTCTGGGGCAGCGTGAAGTGTCAGCTACGTAGAAACATAGAAACATAGAAAATAGGTGCAGGAGTAGGCCATTCGTCCCTTCGAGCCTGCACCGCCATTCAATATGATCATGGCTGATCATCCAACTCAGTATCCCGTACCTGCCTTCTCTCCATACCCCCTGATCCCTTTAGCCACAAGGGCCACATCTAACTCCTTCATAAATATAGCCAATGAACTGGCCTCAACTACCTTCTGTGGCAGAGAATTCCACAGATTCACCACTCTCTGTGTGAAAAAAAAACGTTCTCATCTCGGTCCTAAAAGACTTCCCCCTTATCCTTAAAACCTGCTCCGTGGTGGGGCAGAGGTGGGGTCTCGGGGCATGAACTCTGACGTGCCGGGCTGGAGGGGGATGAGGGGGGGTGTGGGTGGGAGGGGGGGAGAGGGTGTGGGAACCTACAGTTGCACTCGGCAGGTTCCTGGGGAGGTTACACACACACACCCTTCCCCCCCCCCCCTCTCCTACACCCCACCACCCCCCTCCCTCACCCCCCTCCAGCCCGCCACGTCAGAGTCCATGCCCCCAGACCCCACCTCTGCCCCACCACGGAGCAGGTTGGCCCTGCCAGAGGCTGGGACAGATCTCAAGGGGAACTGGGAATATCAGTTTGCAAAGAATAATGAGGAGTTGGTGCTGAGTCAGCACTGGCGAGCGGGCGGGTTGTTGGAACCTCTGCACTTAGACAAGGCTGCGGTGGTGAGATTGCCTTTCACTTATCCAGAGACAGGCTCCGGAGAGCGGCTGAGTTATGGGGTGGCTAATACCCCAGCCGTGAGGACCAGTCCCCCCACAAGACCAACAGGTGCCTCTGGCGTAACCCAGTGTCTTTCTCCCCATACTTATTTCCATCCGCCTGACATATAAAAGTCACAGGGCTGTCTGCTTCCCGCTAAGCTGACGCTTAGTCCCTGCCATTGTTGTCCCGTGTGATTATATATATATATATATAGCAGTTATTTGTCGACCTGTGTTCAGTGATTAGAAATGTCATCTCTGAGCCCTGACCGCCTGATGCTGCAATTTGTCACAAAAGTACATTCTTCAGAGCAGAGGAAGGTGATTTCATTCCGTAGACGTGACAGGCACAACTCACCTTCCCGACCAGCCAGCCTTGGCACCAACTTTCAATGCATGTGGCCAAAGTTTTGTTGCCCTAAGTTGTCGTCAGGTAACGGGACCGTAATTCGGCCATTCGAAGGGCCTGTTTCACCGCACCATCGCTATAAACTAAAAGGATTATCAAAACTACACGGTGGTGCAGCGGTAGAGTTGCTGCCTCACAGCGCCAGAGACCCGGGTTCCATCCTGACCGCGGGCGCTGTCTGTATGGAGTTTGTACGCTCTCCCCGTGACCTGCGTGGGTTTTCTCCGGGTGCTCCGGTTTCCACCCACACTCCAAATTCGTGTATATGTTTGTATGTCAATTGGCCTCTGAAAAACTGTCAATTGTCCCTAATGTGCAGGGTAGTGTTAGTGCATGGGGTGTGATCGCGGGTCGATGCCGACTCGGTGGGCCGAAGGGCCTGTTACATCGCTTTATCTCGAGATTAAAGTCCATTGTAAAAGTAAATAAGCTGTGTGTATCTGCACTTTGCCATGTGTATCTCCCCCCTTTGCTCAATGTGCTGGAATTGAGTTTGACCTGATTGCAAGGTAGAGACAAAATGCTGGAGTAACTCAGCAGGTCAGGCAGCATCTCTGGAGAGAAGGAATGGGTGACGTTTCGGGTCGAGACCCTTCTTCAGACTGATGTCAGGGGGGGCAGGACAAAGGAAGGATATAGGTGGAGACAGGAAGACAGAGGAAGAACTGGGAAGGGGGAGGGGAAGAGAGGGACAGAGGAACTATCTAAAGTTGGAGAAGTCGATGTTCATACCACTGGGCTGCAAGCTGCCCAAGCGAAATATGAGGTGCTGTTCCTCCAATTTCCGGTGGGCCTCACTATGGCACTGGAGGAGGCCCATGACAGAAAGGTCAGACTGGGAGTGGGAGGGGGAGTTGAAGTGCTCAGCCACCGGGAGATCAGGTTGGTTAATGCGGACTGAACGCAGGTGTTGAGCGAAGCGATCGCCGAGCCTGCGTTTGGTTTCGCCGATGTAAATAATTTGACATCTGGAGCAGCGGATGCAATAGATGAGGTTGGAGGAGGTGCAGGTGAATCTCTGTCTCACCTGGAAAGACTGTTTGGGTCCTTGGATGGAGTTGAGGGGGGAGGTAAAGGGACAGATGACTCAGTCTGAAGAAGGGTCTCCACCCAAAATGTCACCCATTCCTACCTCCCCTGACATCAGTCTGAAGAAGGGCCTTTACCCGAAACGTCACCCATTCCTTCACTCCAGAGATGCTGCCTGACCCGCTGAGTTACCCCAGCATTTTGTCTCCACCTTGGATTTAAACCAGCACCTGCAGTTATTTTTCCAACACTACTTGAACTGATGGCATCCGTGTCCGGTATATCCGATTTGTTCTGCGAGCTTGCAGAGGAAGAGGAATCTGTCAGCAAGCAGAGGAACAAACTTCGACAAAGTTTGAGAGAGGGGTTGCCATCCAAGATGGACTGCATCAAGACAGACACTAATCATCGAGACGCCTGCCATCCCAGAAAGATGATGGGCTGCTTTGACAATCTGCTTGATGGCCTAATGTCAGGAATGAAGCCATTGGGAAACTGATGAAGGATCGCGTTCGCACGCTTATCGATGGTGGCGGAGGGTAACAGCCCTGTCAGGATATGGATGAATGGAGAAGGCCCTGGAAAGGTCTAGATGGAGAGCCAGTGTTTGCAAACGCTGTGTTCTGGTCGACTAACGACCACATTTGCAGCTCCATGGATCTCAGGAGCCTGGGTTAGGGTTGCCAACTGTCCCGTAATGAGCCGGGACATCCCGTGTTTTGGGATAAGTTGGTTTGTCGCACACGGGACCTGCCCTTGTCCCGTATTAGGCCCGCGGGCCGGGACAGTGGGGGCTAACGGAGCATGTTCGCCGAATGGAGGTTGCATGGCAACCCGCCCCCACAGCACGCGGGGAACAGTTGGCACCCGTAATTCTGGGTAGAATCCTAATTCTCCCCCCCCGCTTGATTTCATCACAGGGGGAAGGAAGGGAACCAGGGAGGTAAATGGGTTACGTCACTCCAAGCTCCAAAGAAATGTAAACCGTACAGACAGCGCCCGTAGTCGGGATCAAACCCGGGTCCCTGGTGCCGTAAGGCAGCAACTCTACCGCTGCGCCACCCAACGGTCTAGGTGGAAATGGTTGAACAGTTGCTTCAGCTGTTAAACAGCAAAGAGCCAGGAGCCTGAGGTGAGGCAAGTGGAGCCACTGCCTCACAGTGCCAGAGACCCGGGTTTGATCCTGACCTCGGGTGCTGTCTGTGTGGAGTTTGCATGTTTGCCCTGTGACCTGTGTTCCAGGGTGGAGGCAGATACGATAGTGGTGTTTAAGTGGGCGTCACGGTGGCGTAGTGGTAGAGTTGCTGCCTCAAAGCACCAGAGACCCGGGTTTGATCCCGACTACGGGTGCTGTCTGTGTGGAGTTTGTACGTTCTCCCCGTGACCGCGTGGGTTTTCTCTGGGCGCTCTGGTTTCCTTCTGCACTGCAAAGACGTGTGGGTTTGTAGGTTAATTGGCTTCGGTAAAATTGTAAATTGTCCTTAGGGTGTGTGGGATAGGGCGCTGGTCGGCACGGACTCGGTGGGCCGAAGGGCCTGTTTCCGCGCTGCATCTCTAAACTAAACTAAACCAAACTCACAACTCCCCTTTGATTCTTTTTTTGCTATTAAGCTACGTTTTACAGCAGCCAATTATCCAGCATGTCGTTGGGATGTGGGAGGAAAACATTAAAGTGAGAATAGGTTCTGTGTGTCAGCTGATTACCAGATCAAGGTATCCCTCCCCCTGAGATACCCAGCCTGGAACCTTGCCTGCCAAGGGAGGGTCCCATTTGCAGTGCAGTACATCAAGCTTGAGTTAGGCTCAGAGTTATGGCCGCTAACTGCAGGGAGCAGCTGGGGATTTCTCAAGGCTTTCCCTTCTCCAATGCTTCCCCTTCTGTAACCTGACGATCAACGATGCTGTCCCCACACTGCTCTTGTCACAGGTTCACATGTTCCAGGAGCAGAATTAGGCCATTCGGCCCATCGAGTCTACATCGCCATTCAATCATGGCTGATCTCTCTCTCCCTCTCAACCCTATTCTCCTGCCTTCTCCCCATGACGTAGAAGCAGACATAGAAACATAGAAAATAGGTGCAGGAGTAGGCCATTTGGCCCCTCAAGCCAGCACCTCCATTCAATATGATCATTCAAGAGAGAGCTTGATAGAGCTCTTAAGGATAGAGGAGTCAGGGGGTATGGGGAGAAGGCAGGAACGGGGTACTGATTGAGAATGATCAGCCATGATCACATTGAATGGTGGTGCAGGCTCGAGGGGCCGAATGGCCTCCTCCTGCACCTATTGTCTATTGTCATCCAAAATCAGTACCCCATTTCTGCTTTTTCCCCATATCCCATGATTTTGTTATCCTTAAGAGCTAAATCTAACTCTCTCTTGAAAACATCCAGTGAATCGACCTCCACTGCCTTCTGTGGCAGAGAATTCCACAGATTCACAACTCTCTGGGTGGAAAAGATTTTCCTCATCTCAGTCCTATATGGCCGACCCCTTATTCTTAAACTGTGACCCCTGACACCCATACCAATCAATAACCTGTCAATCTCTGCCTTAAAAATATCCATTGACTTGATCTCCACAGCCGTCTGTGGCAATGAATTCCACAGATTCACCACCCTCTGACCCATCAGAATATGCCAGCCATCCTTGACTAGTTTCCAGCAACATCTCCAGTGAGTGTTGAGATCGTTGGCCCTTTCATTACTCTGTTACCCAGAGGAGGCGAATCAAGAACCAGAGGAGACACAGAGGCGAGAGATGCCCAGTGGCACTGGGCGGCACGGTGGCGCAGCGGTAGAGTTGCTGCCTCACAGCGCCAGAGACCCAGGTTCGATCCCGACTACGGGTGCTGTCTGTACGGAGTTTGTACGTTCTCCCCATGACCTGTGTGGGTTTTCTCTGGTTTCGCCGGTTTCCTCCCACACTCCAAAGACGTACAGGTTCAAAATTCCCTAACCCTAATCCCAACCCTAACCCTAATTCATGTACAGTCTTTTCTTTGACTGGATAGCACGCAACGAAAGTCTTTCACTGTATCTCTTTACCCAGAGTCATTCAGCGTGGAAACAGGCCCTTCGGCCCAACTTGCCCACACTGACCAACATGCCCCATCTGTAGGGTCGCCAACTGTCCCGTATTAACCGGGACATCCCGTATTTTAGGCTAAATTGGTTTGTCCCGTACGGGACCGCCCTTGTCCCGTATTACAAGGGACAAAGGGTGACGTCACCGCCCTGCGCCCCACGTGACCTCACCCAGCCAGCGGCCCCGTGCTCCCGGCACGGGGCGGCCGCCATTGGTGGAGCGGGAGCACGTGGCCGCTGGCTGGGTGAGGCCACGTGGGGCACGGGGCGGCGACGTCACCTTGTCCCGTATTTGGGAGTGAGGAAGTTGGCAACCTTACCCATCTATACTTCTCCCACCTGCCCGCGTTTGGCCCATAACCCTGTAAAACTGCCCTCTCACTGTACCTGTCCTAATGTCTCTCCAACGTAATGATGGTATCTGACTTCCATCGCGTCTCAATGTGAAGAGAACCTTCCCTATCCGCTGTTCCAGGTGTGGACTCCTGGATATCGGCGAGACCAAGCGCAGCCTCGGCGATCGTTTCGCTGAGCACCTCCGCTCAGTCCACCTAAACCTACCTGATCTCCCAGTGGCTCAGTACTTTAACTCCCTCTCCCATTCCCACACTGACCTTTCTGTTCTGGGCCTCCTCCACTCTCAGAGTGAGGCCCAGCGCAAATTGGATGAACAGCACCTCATATTTCGCTTGGGCAGCTTACACCCCAGCGGTATGAACATTGACTTCTCTAACTTCAAATAGCCCCTGCTTTCCCTCTCCCTCCATCCCCTCCCCCTTCCCAGTTCTCCCACCAGTCTTACTGTCTCCGACTACATTCTATCTCAGTACCGCCCAACTCCCCTGACATCAGTCTGAAGAAGGGTCTCGACCCAAAACGTCACCCATTCCTTCTCTCCAGAGATGCTGCCTGACCCGCTGAGTTACTCCAGCTTTTTGCGTCCACCTTTGATTTATACCAGCGTCTGCAGTTCCTTCCTACACACTTTCCCAAAATATCCGTGTGAACAGCCTGGCTCCAACGTGAAAGATTGTGTGCCCTTGTGCAAGGCTGGGTGAGCAGGGGAGGAGGTGGTTAGTCGATGACATCATCTATAAATAACTCAAAATCTCATCTTGTATATATATATATATATATATATATGTGTATGTTCCTGAAATACAGCCGAAACAGTACACGACAGCGCAACAATTTTAGCCGTCCCTTACTCACCATTGACCTGCGGTGTGCAGCATCAAGTTTTGTTCAAATTGTCACGCTATCGTGTACCGTTTTGGCTGTATTTCGGACACATACCCAATAAAATAAACATCGCCATTTTGAACTAATACGTCCGTATGCAATGTTGTCATTAAACGCCTGCTTCGTTGAACTCCTGAGGTAAATGCTCACATTTTCTTCAAGCTAAAGTTTGACCGCTCAAGAATATTACAATCGCGTGTCTTTTTTTCCCATCGACGCGTCACAGCGGGAACCCGAGGGTCCTCGGCTCGTGTTCCGTCCACATTGCTGCGCTTTTGGCCGCTTTCTGCCCAACCGACTGTTCAAACGTTTTCGATTGCAACGTGCACCTTAATTTAGTTCAACTATCAGGACTGTTAACTCTTATATCACCAGGGACTAATTCACTGTATTAATTTATTTTTCTGTGTTGTGTCTATTTTTTTAAAAAAATCTATTCTGTTTTGTAGTTTTAGCACAATCCGCAGGCGTGGCCACTTTCATTTCACTGCACATCTTGTATGTGTGTGTAACAAATAAAGTAGACTTGAGCTGACTAAGAAACTGGCAGGTTACTGAAGAAGCTTTAGGCAGCAGACATCTGAAAGGCCTGTTGTAATGACTTCAGCTTGGGAGGGAATCCAAGGCTGACCCCAACCATCGGCTGGTCAATAGCTGGGGCGCAGCTGAGCGTCTGTGCTGGGCCAGTTTAGTAGGTTGTGGTGGGACAGACTGACTCTGTGGGTTGCACGACCCCATCACGCCACCAGCAGTCACCCTGGCCAAATGTATTCGCAGTCAATTGTAATCAGGTTACTCGTGTTCACAGGAGCTGCAGCTCAGGAGCTGATTTGCTTTGAAGAGATCTGTTGTGCCGAGTATTCTCCCCTGGGTCCCTGCCCCAACCCTGACTCAACTCTACTGAGATGAAATTTATAAATAAGCACTGAGCCGTGAGCTGATTTGAATTGATTTCCATTGGAACAAAAAGGCAGGGTGTAGACACGGAGGTGAATCTGGAGCAGGAACTGCCACCGGCTGAAATACGACTTAGTTGCACTAACTCCAGTGGCGCCCCTTGCACTGATGTGCACCTGAGTGGGACGGGTATTGGTGCAATGATCTCCAACGTTCCTCCATCTCCGTCTTCAGAAACTGACGGAGGATTCAGCTTCATCGAAACCCTGACCCGACCTCCGCTCGTCCAAACCCCCGTCGTATGAAACTCACGGAGCGCTGTCGCCCGCTAGATTTTATCGGGATGCATCTCAGCAAAGTTTGGGGGACTAGCTCCATCCAAGGCCCGCAAGGAATTGCAGAGAGTTGTGGACTCAGCGAGACGGTTTGGAATCCACCATGTCTCCACTGTGGTGTAGGGACACGTTGATGCATTGGGGAGGTGCAACTACCCCAGGGCACTCAGACGTTCAACTACCCTAAGATTATTCAGGGGTTGGACACGTTAGAAGCAGGAAACATGTTCCCAATGTCGGGGGAGTCCAGAACCAGGGGCCACAGTTTAAGAATAAGGGGTAGGCCATTTAGAACAGAGATGAGGAAACACTTTTTCAGTCAGAGAGTTGTAAATCTGTGGAAATCACTGCCTCAGAAGGCAGTGGAGGCCAATTCTCTGAATGCATTCAAGAGAGAGCTAGATAGAGCTCTTAAGGATAGCGGAGTCAATGGGTAGGGGGAGAAGGCAGGAAAGGGGTACTGATTGAGAATGATCAGCCGTGATCACATTGAATGGCGGTGCTGGCTAGAACGGCCGAATGGCCTCCTCCTGCACCTATTGTCTATTGTCATTAACCGCCTCCATCTTCTCACTTGCAGAGGATGACTTCCCTCCGCCCATTCCCCCAGATGAAGACGACTTCGAGACCGACAGTCCAGGTAACCGAGCCGCCCACGTCACAGATGCACCTCCTCGACTCAACACCACTCATCGGTTGTAGGACAAAACACTGCAAGATGCTGGTTACAATCGAAGGTGGGCACTAAATGCTGGAGTAACTCAGCGAGTCAGGCAGCATCTCAAGAGAGAATGAATGGGTGACATTTCGGGCGAGACCCTTCTTCAGACTGATGTCAGGGGAGGGGGCGGGTACCCGGGTACCCGCCCCTCCCCTGACATCAGCCTGAAGAAGGGTCTTGACCCGAAACGTCACCCACTCCTTCGCTCCCGAGATGCCGCCTGACTCGCTGAGTTACTCCAGCATTTAGGACCTTACTATTCATAGGTTCCCGGTCCATAGGTTTGTAGGTTCTTGGAGCAGTTCGTAAGATAGGGATGGGGGGGGTGGGAAGATATTCAGCAGGTTGATGCCAGAAGTAATTTGCTAAAACACTCAGGGAGATTAGAGGGGGTGGTATTCACGAGCTCAGAAGTTCTAGAAGCAGAATTAGGCCATTCGGCCCATCAAGTCTACTCCACCATTCAATCATGGCCGATCTATCTCTCCCTCCCAAACCCCATTCTCCTGCCTTCTCCCCACAACCCCTGACACCCATACTAATTAAGAATCTATCTATCCCTGCCTTAAAATTATCCACTGACACTTATCTCCTCAGATAACAGGGTCCAGAGTCAATCGCACTTTGCACCACCTTGTCTCACCGTTGAACCCATTAGGCTTCCAGTGCCTTAACTAGGGTCATGGGGATAACGTGCAAACTCCGTACAGACAGCATTTGATGTCAGTGTAAGAAAATAACTGCCGATGCTGGTACAAATCGAAGGTATTTATTCACAAAATGCTGGAGTAACTCAGCAGGTCAGGCAGCATCTCAGGAGAGAAGGAATGGGCGACGTTTCGGGTTGAGACCCTTCTTCAGACTGATGTCAGGGGGGCGGGACAAAGGAAGGATATAGGTGGAGACAGGAAGACACTGGGAGATCTGGGAAGGGGGAGTGGAAGAGAGGGACAGAGGAACTATCTAAAGTTGGAGAAGTCAATGTTCATACCACTGGGCTGCAAGCTGCCCAGGCGAAATATGAGGTGCTGTTCCTCCAATTTCCGGTGGGCCTCACTATGGCACTGGAGGAGGCCCATGACAGAAAGGTCAGACTGAGAATGGGAGGGGGAGTTGAAGTGCTCAGCCACCGGGAGATCAGATTGGTTAACGTGGACCGAGCGCTGGGGTTGAGCGAAACGATCGCCGAGCCTGCGCTTGGTTTCGCCGATGTAAATAAGTTGACATCTGGAGCAGCGAATGCAATAGATGAGGTTGGAGGAGGTGCAGGTGAACAATAGATGAGGTTGGAGGAGGTGCAGGTGAACCTCAGGATTTTGCTAAAGGGATCAGGGGGTATGGAGAGAAGGCAGGTACAGGCTACTGAGCTGAATGATCAGCCATGATCATATTGAATGGAGGTGCAGGCTCGAAGGGCCGAATGGCCTACTCCTGCACCTATTTTCTATGTTTCTATGTTTCTATGTTGACTAGGGTCTTCGGCGCTGTAAGGCAGCAATTCTACCACCGCGACACTGTGCCCTGTTTAAAAGACATTTGGACAGGTGCATGGATAGGAAAAGTTTGGAGGGATATGGGCCAAATGCAGGCAAATGGGACTAGCCTAGATGGGGCCCCTTGGTCAGCATGTGTGAGTTGGGGCCGAAGGGCCTGTTTCCACGCTACGTCACTCCATGGATTTGGCTGGGGAACATTGGCCAAAATAACTGGTGGCGGCACGTTGGCGTAGCGGTAGAGTTGCTGCCTCACAGCGTCAGAGACCCGGGTCCCATCCTGACTACCAGTGCTGTCTGTATGGAGTTTGTACATTCTCCCCGTGATCAGTGTGGGTTTTCTCCGGGTGCTCCGGTTTCCCCCCGCATTCCAAAGACGTGCAGGTTTGTAGGTTAATTGGCTTGGTATGATTGTAAATTGTCCCCAGTGTGTGTAGGATGGTGTTAGTGTGCGGGGATCGCTGGGCGGCGCGGTCATGGTGGGCTGGCGGGCCTGTTTCCGCGCTGTATCTCTAAAGTCTAAAGGCCGTGGATTTCAAACGGAAACTAACATTGGGAACCAGGATGTGGGGAGTCAGGGACCTGGAAGTGCCGGCCTAAAATTAGAGCATTCCAGAGGGAAGTCAGGAAGTTCTTCCCCACGGAGAGCATGTAGGAATCTGGGATTGTCTTCCTCAGGAGGATGTGGAGGCTGGAATTTGTTGAAGCACTGGGAATGGGGCAGCACAGGTAGCAGCAAGAAGGCAGGCATTTGGACAGAAGGTGCGAATCAGACCTGGGTCTTGCTGAGTCCAGGGCAGGCTCGAGAGGACCATAGAAACATAGACAATAGGTGCAGGAGTCGGCCATTCAGCCCTACGAGCCAGCACCGCCATTCAATATGACCATTGCTGATGATCCAGAATCAGTACCCCGTTTCTGCCTTCTCCCCATATCCCTTGATTCCGTTAGCGCTGGCTCGATGGGCCAAATGGCCTCCTCCTGCACCTATTTTCTATGATTCCATTAGCCCTAAGAGCTAAATCTAGCTCTCTCTTGAAAACATCCAGTGAATTGGCCTCCATTGCCTTCTGCGGCAGAGAATTCCACAGATTCACAAATCTCTGGGTGAAAAATATTTTCCTCATCTAAGTCCTAAAATGGCCTATCCCTTATTCTTAAACTGTGACCCCTGGTTCTGGACTCCCTCAACATGGGGAACATTTTTCCTGCATCTAGCCTGTCCAATCCCTTAAGAATTTTATATGTTTCTATAAGATCCCCTCTCATCCTTCTAAATTTCAGTGAATACAAGCCCAGTCGATCCATTCTTTCATCATATGTCAGTCCCTCCATCCCGGGAATTAACCTGGTGAACCTACGCTGCACTCCCTCAATAGCAAGAATGGCCTTCCTCAAAATTAGGAGAGCAAAATTGCACACAATACTCCAGGTGCGGTCTCACCAGGGCCCTGTACAACTACAGTAGGACCTCCTTGCTCCTAAACTCAAATCATTTTGCAATGAAGGCCAACCTGCCATGAGCTTTCTTCACTGCCTGCTGGAGACCATAGGCTCCTCGTGTTCCTGTGATACACTCACATCGCCTCCTGTGGGTGGATCAGGAAACCATGTCCCTCTCCCACCCTAGTCGTCTGACTAGTTTCACTGTCGTCCTGTTGAGTTTCATTGTCTGGACAGGCGGCACGGTGGTGCAGCGGTAGATTTGCTGCCTCACAGCGCCAGAGACCCGGGTTCCATCCTGACTACGGGCGCCGTCTGTACGTAGTTAGTACGTTCTCCCCGTGACCCGCGTGGGTTTTCTCCGGGATCTACGGTTTCCTCCCACACTCCAAAGACGTGCAGGTTTGTAGGTTAATTGGCTGGGTATAATTGTATGTTGCCCCTCGTGTGTAGGATAGTGTTAGTGTGCGGCGATCGCTGGTTTCCGCACTATATCTCTGAACTAAACCAAACTGGTTATCACCTTGCCCTTCACCAACAACGGTCCACCTTTCCTTGATCATCGTGACTTTTTTGCATATATCTTTCATTCATATGCTCTATATCTCTCTGTATCACCATCCATGTCTCTCATTTCCCTTTCCCCTGACTCAAAAGTCAAGGCAAGACTGTTTTATGGTCACATGTCCCAGATAGAACAACGAAATCCTTACTTGCAGCAGCACAACAGAATATGTAAACATAGAAACAGAGAAAACATAGAGAGGGGATCTTATCGAAACATATAAGATTATTAAGGGGTTGGACACGTTAGAGGCAGGAAACATGTTCCCAATGTTGGGGGAGTCCAGAACAAGGGGCCACAGTTTAAGAATAAGGGGTAGGCCATTTAGAACTGAGATGAGGAAAAGCTTTTTCAGTCAGAGAGTTGTGAATCTGTGGAATTCTCTGCCTCAGAAGGCAGTGGAGGCCAATTCTCTGAATGCATTAAAGAAAGAGCTAGATAGAGCTCTTAAGGATAGCGGAGTCAGGGGGTGTGGGGAGAAGGCAGGAACGGGGTACTGATTGAGAATGATCAGCCATGATCACATTGAATGGCGGTGCTGGCTCGAATGGCCGAATTTCCTCCTCCTGCACCTATTGTCTATTGTCTATTGTCTAAAATAGGTGCAAGAGGAGGCCATTTGGCCCTTCAAGCCAGCACCGCAATTCATTGTGTTCATGGCTGATCATCCACAATCAGTAACCCGTGCCTGCCTTCTCCCCATATCCCTTGATTTCACTAGCCCCTAGAGCTCTATCGAACTCTCTTTTAAATTCACCCAGTGAATTGGCCTCCACTGCCCTCTGTGGCAGAGAATTCCACAAACTCACAACTCTCTGGGTGAAAAGGTTTTTTCTCACCTCAGTTTTAAATGGCCTCCCCTTTATTCTTAGAATGTGTGGCCCCTGGTTCTGGACTCCCCCAACATTGGGAACATTTTTCCTGCATCTAGTTTGTCCAATCCTTTTATAATTTTGTACGTAAACATTGGACACTAAACAAAAAAGAAACGAGGAAAAAAATTCAGTGTATTTAGATTATATACACACATATACATACATAGACACTTAGTCTGAAGAAGGGTCTCGACCTGAAACGTCACCTATTCCTTTTCTCCAGAGATGTTACACAGGTACATTGATAGGACAGGTTTGGAGGGATATGGGTCAAGCAGGCAGGTGGGACTAGTGTAGCAGGGACATTGTTGGTCGGTGTGGGCGAGTTGGGCCGAAGGGCCTGTTTCCATGCTGTATCACTCCGTGACTCTATGCTGCCTGTCCCACTGAGTTACTCCAGCATTTTGTGTCTATCTTCGGTTTAAACCAGCATCTGCAGTTCCTTGCTGTGCACCATTGTTTAGGTTGTCACCTCTTCACGTCACACGGAGAGACAGCCTCTCGGCCTGGCCTTGCTGACGGAGGGTTGTGTACGGATGTGAGGGTCAGGGACCGTCTTATCACCAGCGCAGCAGGCAGTGAGACAGGGGGGCTTCCCATTGGAAGGCCCGGGGGGGGGGGGGAGGTGGGGGCGAGAGAGACAGCAGGAAACCCCCCTGTCCACATCCTTATCCGATCCCACGAGGCAGAAAGGAAACAGGAACAAAACCTCGGAGAAAACAAACGTCAGGTTCCTCGAAGGGCAGGGGGGGAGGCCTTGCTCGACAGGTCAGGGCCAGCTTCCTCGCTAACACTTTCCAAAACAAAGCACAGAGTGCTGGAGGAACTCAGCGGGCCAGGCAGCAACTGGGGAGGGAACAGGAACATACAAACATACAAACAGATAATAGGTGCAGGAGTAGGTTATTCGGCCCTTCGAGCCAGCACTGCCATTCAATACGATCATGGCTGATCATCCAAACTCAATACCCCGTTCCTGCTTTCTCCCCATACCCCTTAATTCCGTTAGCCCTAAGAGCTATGGACAGGGTTACTCTAGCATGTTGTGCTTTGCTCAAGATTGCCCTCTGTAGATGCCGCCTGACCCGCTGTGTTCACCAATACTGTGCCTTTCACTGAAGAACCTGTTGGATCGCTCATTTGTGTTAGTGGCTGCGTGCTCTTCACAAATTGGCCTCTGTGTTCTTCCAACTGACCGCCCTACACTGAGGCAACTCTGAATAAGGGTCTCGAGCCGAAACGTCACCCATTCCTTCTCTCCAGAGATGCTGCCCGACTCGCTGAGTTACTCCAGCATTTTGTGATACCTTTCATTTGTACCAGCATCTGCAGTTATTTTCCCTCACTAAGGTAAAAACAATGATAGACACAAAATGCTGGAGTAACTCAGCGGGTCAGGCAGCATCTCTGGAGAGGAGGGATGGGTGACGTTTTGGGTCGAGACCCTTCTTCAGAAACGTCACCTATTCCTTCTCTCCAGAGATGCTGCCTGACCTGCTGTTACTCCAGCTGTTTGTGTCAACACTGAGACACCTTGTTGGCTGTAACTATGTTGGCATCCTGGACTCGTACCAGAGGCAAGTTTAGTTTATTTAGTTTTGTTTAGAGATACAGCGTGCTAAACTGGCTCTTCGGACCACCGAGTCCGCGCCGACCAGCGATCCCCGCACACTAACACACACTGGGGACAATTCACATTTATACCAAGCCAATTAACCTACAAAACCGGTACCACTTTGGAGTGTGGGAGGAAACCGAAGATCTCGGAGAAAAACCCAGGCAGGTCACGGGGAGAACGTACTAAATCCCGTACAGACAGCGCCCGTAGTCGGGATGGAACCCGGGTCTCTGGCGCTGTGAGGCAGCAACTCTACCGCTGCACCACCCAAGTGAAATGCAAATTCTCGGGGTCCGTGTGTTTTAACAGCGGAGTAATGGATCACTCATGACCAAGCCCACTCGCCAATCATCACCATCCCACCTTCTGTGATAAATGCTGCAGGAAATCCAGCGGTAATCTAAAATAAACAGCTTAACGGGACCGCTGAAGCCTCACGGACACGCGTTGATGGGCACGTGAGCTCAGATTAGCATGAGCAGGGACTTGAACAAAGAGATTATCTGTCACACAATAAATACTTCCACGTGACTGTAGAGAAATACTCCCAACAGTGGGTCCCTATAGGGTCCAACTCCCTCTCCACCTCCAGCTTAAATTCCATTTGGAATATTTTGGAGGACCAAGAACCAAGAAGCAAAGTGCTGTCGGGAGATACAGCTTTTCTCTCCCTACAACTCACCCACAGAGTGGGGAATCTTTGGAATTCGCCGTCCCAGACGGCTGTGGAGGCCAAGTCACTGGATGGATTTAAGTGAGAGTTAGAGCTCCAGGGGCTATTTTCAAGGCAGAGATAGATAGATTCTTGATTAGCGCGGGTGTCAGGGGTGATGGGGAGAAGGCAGGAGAATGGGGTTAGGAGGGAGAGATAGATCAGCCGTGATTGAATGGCGGAGTAGACTCGATGGGCCGAATGGCCTAATTCTGCTCCTATCACACATGATCTTGTGATCTAAACCTGGCTTTAATAATAATAATAATAATAATAATAATAATAATAAATGTTATTTGTCATATGTAGGTTGGCACAGGGTACAATGAAATGTATTTGACAAGACAACGGGTCACCTCAGCAGTAATATTCCAAGGATAAATAAGATTTTTTTTAATGACATTAGTAAGGTAAAAAGACAATATTAAAAATAGGTAAAAAGACAATATTAAAAATAATCAACATATATGATGTGAAATGTGTTTATGAGTTCAGAAGCCTGATGGCCTGATGGTTGAAAGTGTTGTTAAGTCTGGTGGTACGTGCTGCCATACTCCTGTATCATCTGCCTCACGGCTTGGATTTGGAGATGGCTTTACCTCCATGCCAGTGACTTCTCTCGAGCTTCAGAAACACAGGCAGGATGACAGAACTTGGGCATTTGCTTCGAGTTATGAAGTTGACAGTTCTGCTTTCCAGAATGTGCAGATGTTAATTGTTAAGGATTTGTGATGGATTTCTCTCGGCAGCCCAAGCATCTGGCTGTGGGTCCAAACAGACACACACAGTCCCATGAAGAGCAGCTCGAGAAACTCGTCTCTCTCTCTCTCTGTATCTTGGGAGTAACATGAGAAAATAGATTGATAACATTCCCGAAGCCTTTGCTTGTTAAGCTTTGTGGGATTTGTGGGCTCTGTAGAAATGGAGTTCACAACAGTGCACAAGTCATGCCAGGCCATTGCAAATGACTGGCGGGGCCTTGGCGGGAAGACTGGGTCCAATACCCAGCACCACACTGAAGAGGTGAGGGGGGGGCAGGGATAGGGGTGCCAACTAACCAACTCCCAAATACGGGACAAGGGATGACATCACCGCCCCGCGCCCCACGTGACCTCACCCAGCCAGCGGCCACGTGCTCCCGCTCCACCAATGGCGGCCGCTGGCTGGGTGAGGTCACGTGGGGCACTGGGCGGTGACGCCACCTTGTCCCGTATTTGGGAGTGAGGAAGTTGGCAACCCTAATGTTAGAAAATAACTGCAGATGCTGGTGCAAATCAAAGGTATTTATTCACAAAATGCTGGAGTAACTCAGCGGGTCAGGCAGCATCTCAGGAGAGGAGCAATCGGCAACGTTTCGGGTCGGGACCCTTCTTCAGACTGATGTCGGGGGGGGGGGGGGGGGGGGGGGCGGGACAAAGGAAGGATATAGGTGGAGACAGGAAGATAGAGGGAGATCTGGGAAGGGGGAGGGGAAGAGAGGGACAGAGGAACTATCTAAAGTTGGAGAAGTCAATGTTCATACCGCTGGGCTGCAAGCTGCCCAGGCGAAATATGAGGTGCTGTTCCTCCAATTTCCAGTGGGCCTCACTATGGCACTGGAGGAGGCCCATGACAGAAAGGTCAGACTGGGAATGGGAGGGGGAGTTGAAGTGCTCAGGCACCGGGAGATCAGATTGGTTAATGCGGACCGAGCGCAGGTGTTGAGCGAAGCGATCGCCGAGCCTGCGCTTGGTTTCGCCGATGTAAATAAGTTGACATCTGGAGCAGCGGATGCAATAGATGAGGTTGGAGGAGGTGCAGGTGAAGTTGGCAACCCTACTAAATACGGGACAAGGGCAGGTCCCGTACGGGACAAACTAATTTAGCCCAAAATGCGGGATGTCCCGGCTAATACGGGACAGTTGGCAACTCTATGTCCACCCCAGCGGTATGAACGTTGACTTCTCTAACTTCAAGTAACCCTTGCATTCCCTCTCTCTCCATCCCTCCCCCTTCCCAGTTCTCCGACCAGTCTGACAGTCCCCCCCGATTACATTTAATGCTTTGACGTCACCTTCCCCTAGCTAACAATGATCTGTTCCACTTTGTCCTTGATCTGCATCCCCTTTGATGTCTCGTTCTCACACCTTACACTTCCTTATCTCCTGTGCCTCCCTCTTCTCCCCTGACTCTCAGTCTGAAGAAGGGTCTCGACCCGAAACGTCGCCCATTCCTTCTCTCCGGAGATGCTGCCCGCCCCCGCTGAGTTACTCCAGCATGCTGTGTCTTATCCTCGGTGTGATCCAGCATCTGCAGTTCCTTCCCCGGGCACTGTCTCCGCCACCATTGCCGCGGCACTCCCTGCTCCTCCCACTCACTGTGTTGTCGTGTTCCTAACGGCGGCACACGGATATTGATCATTTCCCTCACAACCCTAATGAGTCTCATAAATCAACAGTTCCCCAGTGCAAATAACCCTCCTTTATTCGCTGTCCAAACCCCTCATTATTTAAGAAATCTTCATTGTCTCTTCTTCTCCGCCCCAGGGCCGATGGTCCCGGTCTCTACAGATGCAGTGCGGAAACAGGCCCTTCGGCCCATCGAGTCCGCGCCGACCAGCAGTCACCCCGTACACTAACACTAACACTACCCTACACACACACACACACACACCAGGGACAATTTACAATTTCCTACAAACCCGCACCTCTTTGGAGTTTGGGAGGAAACCGGAGCACCCGGAGAAAACCCACGCAGGTCACGGGGAGAACGTGCAAACTCCGTACAGACAGCGCCCGTGGTCAGGATGGAACCTGGGTCTCTGGCGCTGTGAGGCCGCAACTCTACCGCTGCGCCACCGTGCAGCCCCATTTAAAAGACATTTGGACAGGTACGAGGACAGGAAAGGTTTAGCAGGGCCAAACGCGGGCAATTGGGACTAGCTTAGAGCGGGCATCTTGGTCAGCATGGGTGAGTTGGGCCGAAGGGCCTGTTTCCGTGCTGTGTTACTCTGTGTAATTGGCAGGGGAATATTATCCACAAGAACTGATGGTGGCACGGTGGCGCAGCGGTAGAGTTGCTGTACACTGTGGACGGCTGGATTGTAATCATGCATAGTCTTCCCACTGACTGGATAGCACGCGGCAAAAAGCTTTTCACTGTACCTCGCTCGGTACACGTGACAGTGAACTCAACTCAAACTGAACTGATGTGTAGGAAAAAAAACTGCAGATGCTGGTTTAAATCGAAGGTAGACACAAAATGCTGGAGTAACTCAGTGGGCCAGGCAGCATCTCTGGAGAAACATGGATAGGTGACGTTTCGGGTCAAGACCCTTGGGTCTCGTTACCCATTCCTTCTCTCCAGAGACGCTGCCTGACCCGCCGAGTCTACCTTCAAACTGAACTGAGCTGAGCTGGTTTATAGGTGGGCACTGTGGCGTTGTGTGGGTGTCCCGCCCCTCTC